>NW_025726612.1:0-56569 GCF_021461395.2 Schistocerca americana | reverse complement strand
ACAATTAACTATCAGTTTCGCGTCGGATTCGAAAATCTAGACTCACAGGAGAACGACCCTAAGGTGCCCGAGGCAGCAATAGACCCTTGGAGACAAGTCGGCTGGAGGACGATGTATTGAATCTCGACGCAATTTGAATAATCCATCGTCTTTAGGAGTCCCTGAACGTTACACATAACTATCATTTATGCGTCGGATTCGAAAATCTAGACTCACAGGAGAAGGATAATATTGTGCCCGAGGCAGCATTAGACCCTTGGAGACAAGTCGGCTGGAGGACGAAGTATTGAATCTCGACGCAATTTGAGTGTTCCATCGTCATTAGGAGGCCCTAAACGTTACAATTAACTATCATTTTTGCGTCGGATTCGAAAATTTAGACTCACAGGAGAACGACCATAAGGTGCCCGAGGCAGCAATAGACCCTTGGAGACAAGTCGGCTGCAGGACGATGTATTGAATCTCAACGCAATTTGAGTGTTCCATCGGCATTAGGAGGCCCTGAACCTTACAATTAACTATCATTTTAGCGTCGGATTCGAAAATCTACTAACAGGAGAAGGATCATATGGTGCACGAGACTGCAATAGACCCTTGGAGACAAGTCGGCTGGAGGTCGATGTATTGAATCTCGACGCAATTTGAGTGTTCCATCGCATTAGGAGGCCCTGAACCTTACAATTAATTATCAGTTTCGCGTCGGTTTCGAAAATCTAGACTCACAGGAGAAGGATCATATTGTGCCCGAGGCAGCATTAGACCCTTGGAATCAAGTCGGCTGGAGGACGATGTATTGGATCGCGACGCAATTTGAGTGTTCAATCGTCATTAGGAGGCCCTGAACGTTACAATTAACAATCATTTTAGCGTCGGATTCGAAAATCTACTCACAGGAGAAGTTCATACGGTGCTCGAGACAGCAATATCCCCTTGGAGACAAGTCCGCTGGAGGCCGATGTATTTAATCTCGACGCAATTTGAGTGTTCCATCGTCATTAGGAGGCCCTGAACCTTACAATTAACTATCAGTTTCGCGTCGGATTCGAAAATCTAGACTCACAGGAGAACGACCATAAGGTGCCCGAGGCAGCAATAGACCCTTGGAGACAAGTCGGCTGGAGGTCGATGTATTGGATCGCGACGCAATTTGAGTGTTCCATCGTCATTAGGAGGCCCTGAACGTTACAATTAACAATCATTGTAGCGTCGAATTCAAAAATCTACTCGCAGGAGAAGTTCATACGGTGCTCGAGGCAGCAATAGACCCTTGGAGACAAGTCGGCTGGAAACCGATGTATTGATTCTTGACGCAATTTGAGTGTTCCATCGGCATTAGGAGGCCCTGAACGTTTTAATTAACTATCATTTTTGCGTCGGATTCAAAAATCTAGACTCACAGGAGAACGACCATAAGGTGCCCGAGGCAGCAATATCCCCTTGGAGACAAATCAGCTGGAGGACGATGTATTGAATCTCGACGCAATTTGAGTCTTCTATCGTCATTAGGAGGCGCTGAACGTTACAATTCACTATCATTTTTGCGTCGGATTCGAAAATCTAGACTCACAGGAGAAGGATCATATTGTGCCCGAGACCGCAATATCCCCTTGGAGCCAAGTCGGCTGGAGGCCGATGTATTGAATCTCGACGCAATTTGAGTGTTCCATCGTCATTAGGAGGCCCTGAACGTTACAATTAACTATCAGTTTCGCGTCGGATTCGAAAATCTAGACTCACAGGAGACGGACCACATGGAGCCCGGGGCAGCAATATCCCCTTGTAGACAAGTCGGCTGGAGGAAGATGTATTGACTCTCGACGCAATTTGAGTGTCCAATCGTCATTAGGAGGCGCTGAACGTTACAATTCACTATCGTTTTTGCGTCGGACTCGAAAATCTAGACTCACAGGAGAAGGATCATATGGTGCCCGAGACAGCAATATCCCCTTGGAGAAAAGTCCGCTGGAGGCCGATGTACTTAATCTCGACGCAATTTGAGTGTTCCATCGTCATTAGGAGGCCCTGAACCTTGCAATTAACTATCAGTTTCGCGTCGGATTCGAAAATCTAGACTCACAGGAGACGGACCACATGAAGCCCAAGGCAGCAATATCCCCTTGTAGACAAGTCGGCTGGAGAAAGATGTATTGACTCTCGACGCAATTTGAGTGTTCCATCGTCATTAAGAGGCCCTGAGCATTACATTTAACTATCAGTTTTGCGTCGGATTCTAAAATGTTTGTTTAGTCCCCCTTAAACATCCAACAACCACCACCATCTAAAATGTTGACTCACAGGGGAACGACCATACGGTGCCCGAGGCAGCAATAGACCCTTGGAGACAAATCGGCTGAATGCCGATGTATTAAATCTCGAGGCAATTTGAGCGTTCCATCGTCATTAGGAAGCCCTGAACGTTACAATTAACATTCAGTTTCGCGTCGGATTCGAAAATCTAGACTCACAGGAGAACGACCCTAAGGTGCCCGAGGCAGCAATAGACCCTTGGAGACAAGTCGGCTGGAGGACGATGTATTGAATCTCGACGCAATTTGAATAATCCATCGTCTTTAGGAGTCCCTGAACGTTACACATAACTATCATTTATGCGTCGGATTCGAAAATCTAGACTCACAGGAGAAGGATAATATTGTGCCCGAGGCAGCATTAGACCCTTGGAGACAAGTCGGCTGGAGGACGAAGTATTGAATCTCGACGCAATTTGAGTGTTCCATCGTCATTAGGAGGCCCTAAACGTTACAATTAACTATCATTTTTGCGTCGGATTCGAAAATTTAGACTCACAGGAGAACGACCATAAGGTGCCCGAGGCAGCAATAGACCCTTGGAGACAAGTCGGCTGCAGGACGATGTATTGAATCTCAACGCAATTTGAGTGTTCCATCGGCATTAGGAGGCCCTGAACCTTACAATTAACTATCATTTTAGCGTCGGATTCGAAAATCTACTAACAGGAGAAGGATCATATGGTGCACGAGACTGCAATAGACCCTTGGAGACAAGTCGGCTGGAGGTCGATGTATTGAATCTCGACGCAATTTGAGTGTTCCATCGGCATTAGGAGGCCCTGAACCTTACAATTAATTATCAGTTTCGCGTCGGTTTCGAAAATCTAGACTCACAGGAGAAGGATCATATTGTGCCCGAGGCAGCATTAGACCCTTGGAATCAAGTCGGCTGGAGGACGATGTATTGGATCGCGACGCAATTTGAGTGTTCAATCGTCATTAGGAGGCCCTGAACGTTACAATTAACAATCATTTTAGCGTCGGATTCGAAAATCTACTCACAGGAGAAGTTCATACGGTGCTCGAGACAGCAATATCCCCTTGGAGACAAGTCCGCTGGAGGCCGATGTATTTAATCTCGACGCAATTTGAGTGTTCCATCGTCATTAGGAGGCCCTGAACCTTACAATTAACTATCAGTTTCGCGTCGGATTCGAAAATCTAGACTCACAGGAGAACGACCATAAGGTGCCCGAGGCAGCAATAGACCCTTGGAGACAAGTCGGCTGGAGGTCGATGTATTGGATCGCGACGCAATTTCAGTGTTCCATCGTCATTAGGAGGCCCTGAACGTTACAATTAACAATCATTGTAGCGTCGAATTCAAAAATCTACTCGCAGGAGAAGTTCATACGGTGCTCGAGGCAGCAATAGACCCTTGGAGACAAGTCGGCTGGAAACCGATGTATTGATTCTTGACGCAATTTGAGTGTTCCATCGGCATTAGGAGGCCCTGAACGTTTTAATTAACTATCATTTTTGCGTCGGATTCAAAAATCTAGACTCACAGGAGAACGACCATAAGGTGCCCGAGGCAGCAATATCCCCTTGGAGACAAATCAGCTGGAGGACGATGTATTGAATCTCGACGCAATTTGAGTCTTCTATCGTCATTAGGAGGCGCTGAACGTTACAATTCACTATCATTTTTGCGTCGGATTCGAAAATCTAGACTCACAGGAGAAGGATCATATTGTGCCCGAGACCGCAATATCCCCTTGGAGCCAAGTCGGCTGGAGGCCGATGTATTGAATCTCGACGCAATTTGAGTGTTCCATCGTCATTAGGAGGCCCTGAACGTTACAATTAACTATCAGTTTCGCGTCGGATTCGAAAATCTAGACTCACAGGAGACGGACCACATGGAGCCCGGGGCAGCAATATCCCCTTGTAGACAAGTCGGCTGGAGGAAGATGTATTGACTCTCGACGCAATTTGAGTGTCCAATCGTCATTAGGAGGCGCTGAACGTTACAATTCACTATCGTTTTTGCGTCGGACTCGAAAATCTAGACTCACAGGAGAAGGATCATATGGTGCCCGAGACAGCAATATCCCCTTGGAGAAAAGTCCGCTGGAGGCCGATGTACTTAATCTCGACGCAATTTGAGTGTTCCATCGTCATTAGGAGGCCCTGAACCTTGCAATTAACTATCAGTTTCGCGTCGGATTCGAAAATCTAGACTCACAGGAGACGGACCACATGAAGCCCAAGGCAGCAATATCCCCTTGTAGACAAGTCGGCTGGAGAAAGATGTATTGACTCTCGACGCAATTTGAGTGTTCCATCGTCATTAAGAGGCCCTGAGCATTACATTTAACTATCAGTTTTGCGTCGGATTCTAAAATGTTTGTTTAGTCCCCCTTAAACATCCAACAACCACCACCATCTAAAATGTTGACTCACAGGGGAACGACCATACGGTGCCCGAGGCAGCAATAGACCCTTGGAGACAAATCGGCTGAATGCCGATGTATTAAATCTCGAGGCAATTTGAGCGTTCCATCGTCATTAGGAAGCCCTGAACGTTACAATTAACATTCAGTTTCGCGTCGGATTCGAAAATCTAGACTCACATGAGAGCGAACATAAGAGGCCGGAGGCAGTAATATCCCCATGGAGACAAGTCGGCTGGAGGACGATGTATTGGATCTCCACGCAATTTGAGTGTTCCGTCGTCATTAGGAGGCCCTGAACCTTACAATTAACTATCAGTTTCGGACGGATTCGAAAATCTAGACTCACAGGAGACGGACCACATTGAGCCCGAGGCAGCAATATCCCCTTGTAGACAAGTCGGCTGGAGGAAGATGTATTGACTCTCGACGCAATTTGAGTGTCCCATCGTCATTAGGAGGCGCTGAACGTTACAATTCACTATCATTTTTGCTTCGGATTCGAAAATCTAGACTCACATGAGAACGACCATAAGGTGCCCGAGGCAGCAATAGACCCGTGGAGACAAGTCGGCTGGAGGCCGATGTATTGTATCTCGACGCAATTTGAGTGTTCCATCGTCATTAGGAGGCCCTAAACGTTACAATTAACTATCATTTTTGCGTCGGATTCGAAAATCTTTACTCACAGGAGAACGACCATAAGGTGCCCGAGGCAGCAATACCCCCTTGGAGACAAATCAGCTGGAGGACGATGTATTGAATCTCGACGCAATTTGAGTCTTCTATCGTCATTAGGAGGCGCTGAACGTTACAATTCACTATCATTTTTGCGTCGGATTCGAAAATCTAGACTCACAGGAGAAGGATCATATTGTTCCCGAGACCGCAATATCCCCTTGGAGCCAAGTCGGCTGGAGGCCGATGTATTGAATCTCGACGCAATTTGAGTGTTCCATCGTCATTAGGAGGCCCTGAACGTTACAATTAACTATCAGTTTCGCGTCGGATTCGAAAATCTAGACTCACAGGAGACGGACCACATGGAGCCCGGGGCAGCAATATCCCCTTGTAGACAAGTCTGCTGGAGGAAGATGTATTGACTCTCGACGCAATTTGAGTGTCCCATCGTCATTAGGAGGCGCTGAACGTTACAATTCACTATCGTTTTTGCGTCGGATTCGAAAATCTACTAACAGGAGAAGGATCATATGGTGCACGAGACTGCAATAGACCCTTGGACACAAGTCGGCTGGAGGTCGATGTATTGAATCTCGACGCAATTTGAGTGTTCCATCGGCATTAGGAGGCCCTGAACCTTACAATTAACTATCAGTTTCGCGTCGGATTCGAAAATCTAGACTCACAGGAGAACGACCATAAGGTGCCCGAGGTAGCAATAGACCCTTGGAGACAAGTCGGCTGGAGGACGATGTATTGAATCTCGACGCAATTTGAGTGTTCCATCGTCTTTAGGAGTCCCTGAACGTTACAATTAACTATCATTTATGCGGCGGATTCGAAAATCTAGACTCACAAGAGAAGGATCATATTGTGCCCGAGGCAGCATTAGACACTTGGAGACACGTCGGCTGGAGGACGATGTATTGGATAGCGACGCAATTTGACTGTTCCATCGTCATTCGGAGGCCCTGAATGTTACAATTAACTATCAGTTTTTCGTCGGATTCGAAAATCTAGACTCACAGCAGACGGACCATTTGGTGCCCGAGGCAGCAATATCCCCTTGGAGACAAGTCGGCAGGAGGCCGATGTATTGAATCTCGACGCAATTTGAGTGCTCCATCGTCATTTGGAGGCCCTGATCGTTACAATTAGCTATCAGTTTCGCGTCGGATTCAAACATCCAGTCTCACAGCAGACTGACCATTTGGTGCCCGAGGCAGCAATATCCCCTTGGAGACAAGTCGGCTGGAGGAAAAAGTATTGACTCTCGACGCAATTTGAGTGTTCCATCGTCTTTAGGAGTCCCTGAACGTTACAATTAACTATCATTTATGCGTCGGATTCGAAAATCTAGACTCACAGGAGAACGACCATAAGGTGCCCGAGGCAGCAATAGACCCTTGGAGACAAGTCGGCTGGAAACCGATGTATTGATTCTTGACGCAATTTGAGTGTTCCATCGTCATTAGGAGGCCCTAAACGTTACAATTAACTATCATTCTTGCGTGGGATTCGAAAATCTAGACTCACAGGAGAACGACCATAAGGTGCCCGAGGCAGCAATAGACCCTTGGAGACAAGTCGGCTGGAGGACGATGTATTTAATCTCGACGCAATTTGAGTGTTCCATCGTCATTAGGAGGCCCTGAACCTTACAATTAACTATCAGTTTCGCGTCGGATTCAAAAATCCAGACTCACAGGAGACGGACCATTTGGTGCCCGAGGCAGCAATATCCCCTTGGAGACAAATCAGCTGGAGGCCGATGTATTGAATCTCGACGCAATTTGAGAGTTCTATCGTGATCAGGAGCGCTGAACGTTACTATTCACTATCATTTTTGCGTCGGATTCGAACATCTAGATACACAGGAGAGGGATCATGTGGTGCCCGAGACAGCAATATCCCCGTGGAGACAAGTCCGCTGGAGGCCGATGTATTGAATCTCGACGCAATTTGAGTGTTCCATCGTCATTAGGAGGCCCTGAACCTTACAATTAACTATCAGTTTCGCGTCGGATTCGAAAATCTAGACTCACAGGAGACGGACCACATGGAGCCCGAGGCAGCAATATCCCCTTGAAGACAAGTCGGCTGGAGGAAGATGTATTGACTCTCGACGCAATTTGAGTGTTCCATCGCCATTAAGAGGCCCTGAGCATTACATTTAACTATCAGTTTTGCGTCGGATTCTAAAATGTTGACTCACAGGGGAACGACCACACGGTGCCCGAGGCAGCAATAGACCCTTGGAGACAAATCGGCTGAATCCCGATGTATTGAATCTCGAGGCAATTTGAGTATTCCATCGTCATTAGGAAGCCCTGAAAGTTACAATTAACAATCAGTTTCGCGTCGGATTCGAAAATCTAGACTCACATGAGAGCGAACATAAGAGGCCGGAGGCAGTAATATCCCCATGGAAACAAGTCGGCTGGAGGACGATGTATTGAATCTCGACGCAATTTGAGTGTCCCATCGTCATTAGGAGGCCCCAAACGTTCCAATTAACTATCATTTTTGCGTCGGATTCGATAATCTAAACTCACAGCAGAACGACCATAAGGTGCCCGAGGCAGCAACAGACCCTTGTAGACAAGTCGGCTGGAGGCCGATGTATTGAATCTCGACGCAATTTGAGTGTTCCATCGTCATTAGGAGGCCCTAAACGTTACAATTAACTATCAATTTTGCGTCGGATTCGAAAATCTAGACTCACAGGAGAACGACCATAAGGTGCCCGAGGCAGCAATTGACCCTTGGAGACAAGTCGGCTGGAAACCGATGTATTGAATCTCGACGCTATTTGAGTGTTCCATCGGCATTAGGATGCCCTGAACGTTACAATTAACTATCATTTTTGCGTCGGATTCGAAAATCTAGACTTACAAGAGAACGACCATAAGGTGCCCGAGGCAGCAATAGACCCTTGGAGACAAGTCGGCTGGAGGCCGATGTATTGATTCTCGACGCAATTTGAGTGTTCCATCGGCATTAGGAGACCCTGAACGTTACAGTTAACTATCAGTTTCGCGTCGGATTCGAAAATCTACACTCACAGGAGAACGACCATTAGGTGCCCGAGGCAGCAATAGACTCTTGGAGACAAGTCTGCTGGAGGTCGATGTATTGAATCTCGACGCAATTTGAGTGTTCCATCGCCAATAGGAGGCCCTGAACGTTACAATTAACTATGAGTTTTGCGTCGGATTCGAAAACGTAGAATCACCGGAGACGGACCATGTGGTGCCCGAGGCAGCGATATCCCCTTGGTGACAAGTCGGCTGGAGGCCGATGTATTGAATCTCGACGCAATTTGAGTGTTCCATCGTCATTAGGAGGCCTTGAACGTTACAATTAACAATCAGTTTCGCGTCGGATTCGAAAATCTAGACTCACAGGAGAACGACCATAAGGTGCCCGAGGCAGCAATAGACCCTTGGAGACAAGTCGGCTGGAGGCCGATGTATTGAATCTCGACTCAATTTGTGTGCTCCATCGTCATTAGGAGGCCCTGAACGTTACAATTAACTATGAGTTTTGCGTCGGATTCGAAAGCGTAGAATCACCGGAGACGGACCATGTGGTGCCCGAGGCAGCAATATCCCCTTGGAGATAAATCGGCTGGAGAGCGATGTATTGAATCTCGACGCAATTTGAGTGTTCCATCGTCATTTAGAGGCCCTGAACGTTACAATCAACTATGAGTTTCGCGTCGGATTCGAAAATCTACTCACAGGAGAAGTTCATACGGTGCTCGAGACAGCAATATCCCCTTGGAGACAAGTCGACTGGAGGTCGATGTATTGACTCTCGACGCAATTTGAGTGTTCCATCGTCATTAGGAAGCCCTGAACGTTACAATTAACTATCTCTTTCGCGTCGGATTCGAAAATCTACTCACAGGAGTAGTTCATACGGTGCTCGAGACAGCAATAGACCCTTGGAGACAAGTCGGCTGGAGGTCGATGTATTGGATCGAGACGCAATTTGAGTGTTCCATCGCCATTAGGAGGCCCTGAATGTTACAATTAACTATCATTTTTGCGTCGGATTCGAATACGTAGAATCACCGGAGACGGACCATGTGGTGCCCGAGGCAGCGATATCCCCTTGGAGACAAGTCGGCTGGAGGCCGATGTATTGAATCTCGACGAAATTTGAGTGTTCCATCGTCATTAGGAGGCCCTGAACGTTACAATTAACTATCATTTTTGCGCCGGATTCGAAAATCTAAACTCACAGGAGCACGACCATAAGGTGCCTGTGGCAGCAATATCCCCTTGGAGACAAGTCGGCTGGAGGCCGATGTATTGAATCTCGACGCAATTTGAGTGTTCCATCGTCATTAGAAGGCCCTGAACGTTACAATTAACTATCATTTTAGCGTCGGATTCGAAAATCTACTAACAGGAGAACGACCATAAGGTGCCCGAGGCAGTAATATCCCCATGGAGAAAAGTCGGCTGGAGGAAGATGTATTGACTCTCGACGCAATTTGAGTGTTCCATCGTCATTAGAAGGCATTGAACGTTACAATTAACTATCATTTCTGCGACGGATTCGAAAATCTAGGCTCACAGGAGAACGACCATAAGGTGCCCGAGGCAGCAATAGACCCTTCGAGACAAGTCGGCTGGAGGTCGATGTATTGAATCTCGACTCAATTTGTGTGCTCCATCGTCATTAGGAGGCCCTGAACGTTACAATTAACTAAGAGTTTTGCGTCGGATTCGAAAACGTAGAATCACCGGAGACGGACCATGTGGTGCCCGAGGCAGCGATATCCCCTTGGAGACAAGTCGGCTGGAGGCCGATGTATTGAATCTCGACGCAATTTGAGTGTCCCATCGTCATTAGAAGGCCCTGAACGTTACAATTAACTATCATTTTTGCGTCGGATTCGAAAATCTAAACTCACAGGAGAGCGACCATAAGGTGCCCGAGGCAGCAATATCCCCTTGGAGACAAGTCGGCTGGAGGCCGATGTATTGAATCTCGACGCAATTTGAGTGTTCCATCGTCATTAGAAGGCCCTAAACGTTACAATTAACTATCATTTTTGCGTCGGATTCGAAAATCTAAACTCACAGGAGAACGACCATAAGGTGTCCGATGCAGCAATATCCCTTTGGAGACAAGTCGGCTGGAGGTCGATGTATTGAATCTCGACGCAATTTGAGTGTTCCATCGCCAATAGGAGGCCCTGAACGATACAATTAATTATGAGTTTTGCGTCGGATTCGAAAACGTAGAATCACCGGAGACGGACCTTGTGGTGCCCGAGGCAGCGATATCCCCTTGGAGACAAGTCGGCTGGAGGCCGATGTATTGAATCTCGACGCAATTTGAGTGTTCCATCGTCATTACAAGGCCCTGAACGTTACAATTAACTATCATTTTTGCGTCGGATTCGATAATCTAAACTCACAGGAGAACGAATATAAGGCGCCCGAGGCAGCAACAGACCCTTGGAGACAAGTCGGCTGGAGGTCGATGTATTGAATTTCGACGCAATTTGAGTGTTCCATCGTCATTAGGAGGCCCTAAACGTCACAATTAACTAGCATTTTTGCGTCGGATTCGATAATCTAAACTCACAGGAGAACGACCATAAGGTGCCCGAGGCAGCAATAGACCCTTGGAGACAAGTCGGCTGGAGGCCGATGTATTGAATCTCGACGCAATGTGAGAGTTCCATCGCCAATAGGAGGCCCTGAACGTTACAATTAGCTATCATTTTTGCGTCGGATTCGAAAATCTAGACTCACAGGAGAACGACCATAAGGTGCCCGAGGCAGCAATAGACCCTTGGAGACAAGTCGGCTGGAGGCCGATGTATTGAATCTCGACGCAGTTTGAGTGTTCCATCGGCATTAGGAGGCCCTGAACGTTACAATTAACTATCATTTTTGCGTCAGATTCGATAATCTAAACTCACAGGAGAACGACCATAAGGTGCCCGAGGCAGCAATAGACCCTTGGAGGCAAGTCGGCTGGAGGTCGATGTATTGAATTTCGACGCAATTTGAGTGTTCCATCGTCATTAGGAGGCCCTAAACGTCACAATTAACTATCATTTTTGCGTCGGATTCGATAATCTAAACTCACATGAGAACAACCATAAGGTGCCCGAGGCAGCAACAGACCCTTGGAGACAAGTCGGCTGGAGGCCGATGTATTGAATCTCGACGCAATTTGAGTGTTCCATCGTCATTACAAGGCCCTAAACGTTACAATTAACTATCATTTTTTCGGCGGATTCGATAATCTAAACTCACAGGGGAACGACCATAAGGTGCCCGAGGCAGCAACAGACCCTTGGAGACAGGTCGGCTGGAGGCCGATGTATTGAATCTTGACGCAATTTGAGTGTTCCATCGGCATTAGGAGGCCCTGAACGTTACAGTTAACTATCATTTTAGCGTCGGATTCGAAAATCTACTAACAGGAGAAGGATCACATGGTGCACGAGACTGCAATATCCCCTTGGATACAAGTCGGCTGGTGGCCGATGTATTGAATCTCGACGCAATGTGAGTATGCCATCGTCATTAGGAGGCCCTTAACGTTACAATCAACTATCATTTTTGCGTCGGATTCGATAATCTAAACTCACAGAAGAACGACCATAAGGTGCCCGAGGCAGCAATAGACCCTTGGAGACAAGTCGGCTGGAAACCGATGTATTGATTCTTGACGCAATTTGAGTGTTCCATCGTCATTAGGAGGCCCTGAACGTTACAATTAACAATAATTTTAGCGTCGGATTCGAAAATCTACTCACAGGAGAAGTTCATATGGTGCTCGAGACAGCAATATACACCTTGGAGACAAATCGACTCGAGGCCGATGTATTGAATATCGACGCAATTTGAGAGTTCCATCGTCATTAGGTCGCCCTGTACGTTATAATGAACTATCAATTTTGCGTCGGATTCGAAAATCTAGACTTACAAGAGATCGACCATAAGGTGCCCGAGGCAGCAATAGACCCTTGGAGACAAGTCGGCTGGAAACCGATGTATTGATCCATCACGCAATTTGAGTGTTCCATCGTCATTAGGAGGCTCTGAACGTTACAATTAACAATCATTTTAGCGTCGGATTCGAAAATCTACTCACAGGAGAAGTTCATACGGTGCTCGAGACAGCAATATACCGCTCGGAGACAAATCGACTGAAGGCCGATGTATTGAATCTCGACGCAATTTGAGTGTTCCATCGTCATTACAAGGCCCTGAACGTTACAAATAACTATCATTTTTGCGTCGGATTCGAAAATCTAGACTCACAGGAGAACGACCATAAGGTGCCCGAGGCAGCGATATCCCCTTGGAGACAAGTCGGCTGGAGGCCGATGTATTGAATCTCGACGCAATGTGAGTATGCCATCGTCATTAGGAGGCCCTAAACGTTACAATTAACTATCATTTTTGCGTCGGATTCGATAATCTAAACTCACAGGAGAACGACCATAAGGTGCCCGAGGCAGCTATAGACCCTTGGAGACAAGTCGGCTGGAAACCGATGTATTGATCTAGACGCAATTTGAGTGTTACATCGGCATTAGGAGGCCCTGAACGTTACAGTTAACTATCATTTTAGCGTCGGATTCGAAAATCTACTAACTAGAGAAGGATCATATGGTGCACGAGACTGCAATATCCCCTTGGATACAAGTCCGCTGGAGGACGATGTATTGAATCTCGACGCAATTTGAGTATTCCATCATCATTAGGAGGCCCTAAACGTTACAATTAACTATCATTTTTGCGTCGGATTCGATAATCTAAACTCACAGGAGAACGACCATAAGGTGCCCGAGGCAGCTACAGACCCTTGGAGACAAGTCGGCTGGAGGCCGATGTATTGAATCTCGACGCAATTTGAGTGTTCCATCGTCATTACAAGGCCCTAAACGTTACAATTAACTATTATTTTGGCGTCGGATTCGATAGACTAAACTCACAAGAGAGCGACCATAAGGTGCCCGAGGCAGCAATGGACCCTTGGAGACAAGTCGGCTGGAGGCCGATGTATTGAATCTCGACGCAATTTGAGAGTTCCATCGCCAATAGGAGGCCCTGAACGTTACAATTAACTATCATTTTTGCGTCGGATTCGAAAATCTAGACTCACAGGAGAACGACCATAAAGTGCTCGACGCAGCAATAGACCCTTGGAGACAAGTCGGCTGGAGGCCGATGTATTGAATCTCGACGCAGTTTGAGTGTTCCATCGGCATTAGGAGGCCCTGAACGTTACAATTAACTATCATTTTTGCGTCAGATTCGATAATCTACTAACAGGAGAAGGATCATATGGTGCACGAGACTGCAATATCCCCTTGGAGACAAGTCGACTGGAGGTCGATGTATTGACTCTCGACGCAATTTGAGTGTTCCATCGTCATTAGGAGTCCCTGAACGTTACAATTAACTATCATTTATGCGTCGGATTCGAAAATCTACCAACAGGAGAAGGATCATATGGTGCACGAGTGTGCAATATCCCCTTGGATACAAGTCGGCTGGATGCCGATGTATTGAATCTCGACGCAATTTGAGTGTTCCATCGTCATTAGGAGGCCCTAAACGTTACAATTAACTATCATTTTTGCGTCGGATTCGATAATCTAAACTCACAGGAGAACGACCATAAGGTGCCCGAGGCAGCAATAGACCCTTGGAGACAAGTTGGCTGGAAACCGATGTATTGATTCTTGACGCAATTTGAGTGTTTCATCGTCATTAGGAGGCCCTGAACGCTACAATTAACAATCATTTTAGCGTCGGATTCGAAAATCTACTCACATGAGAAGTTCATATGGTGCTCGAGACAGCAATATACCCCTTGGAGACAAATCGACTCGAGGCCGATGTATTGAATATCGACGCAATTTGAGTGTTCCATCGTCATTAGGTCGCCCTGAACGTTATAATGAACTGTCAGTTTTGGGTCGGATTCGGAAATCTATACTTACAAGAGAACGACCATAAGGTGCCCGAGGCAGCATTAGACCCTTGGAGACAAGTCGGCTGGAGGACGATGTATTGGATCGCGACGCAATTTGAGTGTTCCATCGTCATTAGGAGGCCCTGAACGTTACAATTAACTATCAATTTTGCGTCGGATTCGATAATCTAAACTCACAGGAGAACGACCATAAGGTGCCCGAGGCAGCAACAGACCCTTGGAGACAAGTCGGCTGGAGGACGATGTATTGATTCTTGACGCAATTTGAGTGTTCCATCGTCATTAGGAGGCTCTGAACGTTACAATTAACAATCATTTTAGCGTCGGATTCGAAAATCTACTCACAGGAGAAGTTCATACGGTGCTCGAGACAGCAATATACCCCTTGGAGACAAATCGACTGGAGGCCGATGTATTGAATCTCGACGCAATTTGAGAGATCCATCGTCATTACAAGGCCCTGAACGTTACAATTAACTATCATTTTTGCGTCGGATTCGAAAATCTAGACTCACAGGAGAACGACCATAAGGTGCCCGAGGCAGCGACATCCCCCTGGAGACAAGTCGGCTGGAGGCCGATGCATTGAATTTCGACGCAATTTGAGTGTTCCATCGTCATTAGAAGGCCCTGAACGTTACAATTAACTATCATTTTTGCGTCGGATTCGAAAATCTAGACTCACAGGAGAACGACCATGAGGTGCCCGAGGCAGCAACAGACCCTTGGAGACAAGTCGGCTGGAGGCCGATGTATTGAATTTCGACGCAATTTGAGTGTTCCATCGTCATTACAAGGACCTGAACGTTACAATTAACTATCATTCTTGCGTCGGATTAGAAAATCTAGACTCACAGGAGAACGACCATAAGGTGCCCGAACCAGCAATAACTCTTGGAGACAAATCGACTCGAGGCCGATGTATTGAATATCGACGCAATTTGAGTGTTCCATCGTCATTAGGTCGCCCTGAACGTTATAATGAACTATCAGTTTTGCGTCGGATTCGTAAATCTAGATTTACAAGAGAACGACCATAAGGTGCCCGAGGCAGCATTAGACCCTTGGAGACAAGTCGGCTGGAGGCCGATGCATTGAATTTCGACGCAATTTGAGTGTTCCATCGTCTTTAGGAGTCCCTGGACGTTACAATTAACTATCATTTTTGCGTCGGTTTCGAAAATCTAGACTCACAGGAGAACGACCATAAGGTGCCCGAGGCAGCAACAGACCCTTGGAGACAAATCGACTGGAGGCCGATGTATTGAATCTCGACGCAATTTGAGAGTTCCATCGTCATTACAAGGCCCTGAACGTTACAACTAACTATCATTTTTGCGTCGGATTCGAAAATCTAGACTCACAGGAGAACGACCATAAGGTGCCCGAGGCAGCGACATCCCCTTGGAGACAAGTCGGCTGGAGGCCGATGCATTTAATTTCGACGCAATTTGAGTGTTCCATCGTCATTAGAAGGCCCTGAACGTTACAATTAACTATCATTTTTGCGTCGGATTCGAAAATCTAGACTCACAGGAGAACGACCACAAGGTGCCCGAGGCAGCAACAGACCCTTGGAGACAAGTCGGCTGGAGGACGATGTATTGAATCTCGACGCAATTTGAGAGTTCCATCGTCATTAGGAGGCCCTGAACGTTACAATTAACTATCATTTTTGCGTCGGATTCGAAAATCTAGACTTACAAGAGAACGACCATAAGGTGCCCGAGGCAGCTTAGACCCTTGGAGACAAGTCGGCTGGAGGACGATGTATTGAATCTCGACGCAATTAGAGTGTCCCATCGTCATTAGGAGGCCATAACGTTACAATTAACTATCATTTTTGCGTCGGATTCGATAATCTAAACTCACAGGAGAACGACCATAAGGTGCCCGAGGCAGCAACAGACCCTTGGAGACAAGTCGGCTGGAGGCCGATGTATTGAATTTCGACGCAATTTGAGTGTTCCATCGTCATTACAAGGACCTGAACGTTACAATTAACTATCATTCTTGCGTCGGATTAGAAAATCTAGACTCACAGGAGAACGACCATAAGGTGCCCGAACCAGCAATAACTCTTGGAGACAAATCGACTCGAGGCCGATGTATTGAATATCGACGCAATTTGAGTGTTCCATCGTCATTAGGTCGCCCTGAACGTTATAATGAACTATCAGTTTTGCGTCGGATTCGAAAATCTAGATTTACAAGAGAACGACCATAAGGTGCCCGAGGCAGCATTAGACCCTTGGAGACAAGTCGGCTGGAGGACGATGTATTGGATCGCGACGCAATTTGAGTGTTCCATCGTCATTAGGAGGCCCTGAACGTTACAATTAACTATCATTTTTGCGTCGGATTCGAAAATCTAGACTTACAAGAGAACGACCATAAAGTGCCCGAGGCAGCAATAGACCCTTGGAGAGAAGTCGGCTGGAGGCCGATGTATTGAATCTCGACGCAATTTGAGTGTTCCATCGTCTTTAGGAGTCCCTGAACGTTGCATCTAACTATCATTTATGCGTCGGATTCGAAAATCTAGACTCACAGGAGAACGACCATAAGGTGCCCGAGGCAGCAATAGACCCTTGGAAACAAGTCGGCTGGAAACCGATGTATTGATTCTTGACGCAATTTGAGTGTTCCATCGTCATTAGGAGGCTCTGAACGTTACAATTAACAATCATTTTAGCGTCGGATTCGAAATTCTACTCACAGGAGAAGTTCATACGGTGCTCGAGACAGCAATATACCCCGTGGAGACAAATCGACTGGAGGCCGATGTATTGAATCTCGACGCAATTTGAGTGTTCCATGTCATTACAAGGCCCTGAACGTTACAATTAACTATCATTTTTGCGTCGGATTCGAAAATCTAGACTCACAGGAGAACGACCATAAGGTGCCCGAGGCAGCGATATCCCCTTGGAGACAAGTCGGCTGGAGGCCGATGCATTGAATTTCGGCGCAATTTGAGTGTTCCATCGTCTTTAGGAGTCCATGAACGTTACAATTAACTATCATTTTTGCGTCGGATTCGAAAATCTAGACTCACAGGAGAACGACCATGAGGTGCCCGAGGCAGCAACAGACCCTTGGAGACAAGTCGGCTGGAGGACGATGTATTGAATTTCGACGCAATTTGAGTGTTCCATCGTCATTACAAGGCCCTGAACGTTACAATTAACTATCATTTTAGCGTCGGATTCGAAAATCTACTCACAGGAGAAGTTCATACGGTGCTCGTGACAGCAATATACCCCTTGGAGACAAATCAACTGGAGGCCGATGTATTCAATTTCGACGCAATTTGAGTGTTCCATCGTCATTAGGAGGCCCTAAACGACACAATTAACTATCATTTTTGCGTCGGATTCGATAATCTAAAGTCACAGGAGAACAACCATAAGGTGCCCGAGGCAGCAACAGACCCTTGGAGACAAGTCGGCTGGAGGCCGATGTATTGAATCTCGACGCAATTTGAGTGTTCCATCGTTATTACAAGGCCCTAATCGTTACAATTAACTATCATTTTTTCGTCGGATTCGATAATCTAAACTCACAGGGGAACGACCATAAGGTGCCCGAGGCAGCAACGGACCCTTGGAGACAAGTCGGCTGGAGGCCGATGTATTGAATCTCGACGCAATTTGAGTGTTCCATCGGCATTAGGAGGCCCTTAACGTTACAGTTAACTATCATTTTAGCGTCGGATTCGAAAATCTACTAACAGGAGAAGGATCACATGGTGCACGAGACTGCAATATCCCCTTGGATACAAGTCGGCTGGAGGCCGATGTATTGAATCTCGACGCAATGTGGGTGTGCCATCGTCATTAGGAGGCCCTTAACGTTACAATTAACTACCATTTTTGCAGCGGATTCGATAATCTAAACTCACAGGAGAACGACCATAAGGTGCCCGAGGCAGCAATAGACCCTTGGAGACAAGTTGGCTGGAGGCCGATGTATTGATTCTTGACGCAATTTGAGTGTTCCACCGTCATTAGGAGGCCCTGAACGCTACAATTAACAATCATTTTAGCGTCGGATTCGGAAATCTACTCACAGGATAAGTTCATATGGTGCTCGAGACAGCAATATACCCCTTGGAGACAAATCGACTCGAGGCCGATGTATTGAATATCGACGCAATTTGAGTGTTCCATCGTCATTAGGTCGCCCTGAACGTTATAATGAACTATCAGTTTTGCGTCGGATTCGAAAATCTAGACTTACAAGAGAACGACCATAAGGTGCCCGAGGCAGCATTAGACCCTTGGAGACAAGTCGGCTGGAGGACGATGTATTGGATCGCGACGCAATTTGAGTGTTCCATCGTCATTAGGAGGCCCTGAACGTTACAATTAACTATCAATTTTGCGTCGGATTCGATAATCTAAACTCACAGGAGAACGACCATAAGGTGCCCGAGGCAGCAACAGACCCTTGGAGACAAGTCGGCTGGAGGACGATGTATTGAATCTCGACGCAATTTGAGAGTTCCATCGTCATTAGGTCGCCCTGAACGTTACAATTAACTATCATTTTTGCGTCGGATTCGAAAATCTAGACTTACAAGAGAACGACCATAAGGTGCCCGAGGCAGCAATAGACCCTTGGAGACAAGTCGGCTGGAGGCCGATGTATTGAATCTCGACGCAATTTGAGTGTTCCATCGTCTTTAGGAGTCCCTGAACGTTGCAATTAACTATCATTTATGCGTCGGATTCGAAAATCTAGACTCACAGGAGAACGACCATAAGGTGCCCGAGGCAGCAATAGACCCTTGGAGACAAGTCGGCTGGAAACCGATGTATTGATTCTTGACGCAATTTGTTTGTTCCATCGTCATTAGGAGGCTCTGAACGTTACAATTAACAATCATTTTAGCGTCGGATTCGAAAATCTACTCACAGGAGAAGTTCATACGGTGCTCGAGACAGCAATATACCCGTTGGAGACAAATCGACTGGAGGCCGATGTATTGAATCTCGACGCAATTTGAGTGTTCCATCGTCATTACAAGGCCCTGAACGTTACAATAAACTATAATTTTTGCGTCGGATCGAAAATCTAGACTCACAGGAGAAAGACCATAAGGTGCCCGAGGCAGCGATATCCCCTTGGAGACAAGTCGGCTGGAGGCCGATGCATTGAATTTCGACGCAATTTGAGTGTTCCATCGTCATTAGAAGGCCCTGAACGTTACAATTAACTATCATTTTTGCGTCGGATTCGAAAATCTAGACTCACAGGAGAACGACCATAAGGTGCCCGAGGCAGCAACAGACCCTTGGAGACAAGTCGGCTGGAGGACGATGTATTGAATCTCGACGCAATTTGAGTGTCCCATCGTCATTAGGAGGCCCTAAACGTTACAATTAACTATCATTTTTGCGTCGGATTCGATAATCTAAACTCACAGGAGAACGACCATAAGGTGCCCGAGGCAGCAACAGACCCTTGGAGACAAGTCGGCTGGAGGCCGATGTATTGAATTTCGACGCAATTTGAGTGTTCCATCGTCATTACAAGGCCCTGAACGTTACAATTAACTATCATTTTTGCGTCGGATTCGAAAATCTAGACTCACAGGAGAAGGATCATATGGTGCATGAGACTGCAATATCCCCTTGGATACAAGTCGGCTGGAGGACGATGTATTGAATCTCGACGCAATTTGAGTGTCCCATCGTCATTAGGAGGCCCTCAACGTTACAGTTAACTATCATTTTTGCGTCGGATTCGAAAATCTACTCACAGGAGAAGTTCATACGGTGCTCGAGACAGCAATATACCCCTTGGAGACAAATCGACTGGAGGCCGATGTATTGATTATCGACGCAATTTGAGTGTTCCATCGTCATTAGGAGGCCCTGAAAGTTACAATTAACTATCATTTTTGCGTCGGATTCGAAAATCTAGACTCACAGGAGAAGGATCATATGGTGCACGAGACTGCAATATCCCCTTAAATACAAGCCGACTGGAGGTCGATGTATTGACTCTCGACGCAATTTGAGTGTTCCATCGTCTTTAGGAGTCCCTGAACGTTACAATTAACTATCATTTATGCGTCAGATTCGAAAATCTAGACTCACAGGAGAACGACCATAAGGTGCCCGAGGCAGCAACAGACCCTTGGAGACAAATCGGCTGGAGGACGATGTATTGAATCTCGACGCAATTTGAGTGTTCCATCGTCTTTAGGAGTCCCTGAACGGTAGAATTAACTATAATTTTTGCGTTCGATTCGAAAATCTAGACTCACTGGAGACGGACAATAAGGTGCATGATGCAGCAATATCCCCTTGGAGACCAGTCCGCTGGTGGACGATGTATTGAATCGCGACGCAATTTGAGTGTCCCATCGTCATTAGGAGGCCCTGAACGTTACAGTTAACTATCATTTTAGCGTCGGATTCGAAAATCTACTCACAGGAGAAGTTCATACGGTGCTCGAGACAGCAATATACCCCTTGGAGACAAATCGACTGGAGGCCGATGTATTGATTATCGACGCAATTTGAGTGTTCCATCGACATTAGGAGGCCCTGAAAGTTACAATTAACTATCAGTTTCGCGTCGGATTCAAAAATCCAGACTCACAGGAGACGGACCATTTGGTGCCCGAGGCAGCAATATCCCCTTGGAGACAAATCGACTGGAGGCCGATGTATTGATTATCGACGCAATTTGAGTGTTCCATCGTCATTAGGAGGCCCTGAAAGTTACAATTAACTATCATTTTTGCGTCGGATTCGAAAATCTAGACTCACAGGAGAAGGATCATATGGTGCACGAGACTGCAATATCCCCTTAAATACAAGCCGACTGGAGGTCGATGTATTGACTCTCGACGCAATTTGAGTGTTCCATCTTCTTTAGGAGTCCCTGAACGTTACAATTAACTATCATTTATGCGTCAGATTCGAAAATCGAGACTCACAGGAGAACAACCATAAGGTGCCCGAGGCAGCGATATCCCCTTGGAGACAAGTCGGCTGGAGGCCGATGCATTGAATTTCGACGCAATTTGAGTGTTCCATCGTCATTAGAAGGCCCTGAACGTTACAATTAACTATCATTTTTGCGTCGGATTCGAAAATCTAGACTCACAGGAGAACGACCATAAGGTGCCCGAGGCAGCAATAGACCCTTGGAAACAAGTCGGCTGGAAACCGATGTATTGGTTCTTGACGCAATTTGAGTGTTCCATCGTCATTAGGAGGCTCTGAACGTTACAATTAACAATCATTTTAGCGTCGGATTCGAAAATCTACTCACAGGAGAAGTTCATACGGTGCTCGAGACAGCAATATACCCCTTGGAGACAAATCGACTGGATGCCGATGTATTAAATCTCGACGCTATTTGAGTGTTCCATCGTCATTACAAGGCCCTGAACGTTACAATTAACTATCATTTTTGCGTCGGATTCGAAAATCTAGACTCACAGGAGAACGACCATAAGGTGCCCGAGGCAGCGATATCCCCTTGGAGACAAGTCGGCTGGAGGCCGATGCTTTGAATTTCGACGCAATTTGAGTGTTCCATCGTCTTTAGGAGTCCCTGAACGTTACAATTAACTATCATTTTTGCGTCGGATTCGAAAATCTAGACTCACAGTAGAACGACCATAAGGTGCCCGAGGCAGCAACAGACCCTTGGAGACAAGTCGGCTGGAGGACGATGTATTGAATCTCGATGCAATTTGAGTGTTCCATCGTCATTAGGAGGCCCTAAACGTCACAATTAACTATCATTTTTGCGTCGGATTCGATAATCTAAAGTCACAGGAGAACGACCATAAGGTGCCCGAGGCAGCAACAGACCCTTGGAGACAAGTTGGCTGGAGGCCGATGTATTGAATCTCGACGCAATTTGAGTGTTCCATCGTTATTACAAGGCCCTAAACGTTACAATTAACTATCATTTTTTCGTCGGATTCGATAATCTAAACTCACAGGGGAACGACCATAAGGTGCCCGAGGCAGCAACAGACCCTAGGAGACAAGTCGGCTGGAGGCCGATGTATTGAATCTCGACGGAATTTGAGTGTTCCATCGGCATTAGGAGGCCCTGAACGTTACAGTTAACTATCATTTTAGCGTCGGATTCGAAAATCTACTAACAGGAGAAGGATCACATGGTGCACGAGACTGCAATATCCCCTTGGATACAAGTCGGCTGGAGGCCGATGTATTGAATCTCGACGCAATGTGAGTGTGCCATCGTCATTAGGAGGCCCTTAACGTTACAATTAACTACCATTTTTGCGTCGGATTCGATAATCTAAACTCACAGGAGAACGACCATAAGGTGCCCGAGGCAGCAATAGACCCTTGGAGACAAGTTGGCTGGAGGCCGATGTATTGATTCTTGACGCAATTTGAGTGTTCCATCGTCATTAGGAGGCCCTGAACGCTACAATTAACAATCATTTTAGCGTCGGATTCGGAAATCTACTCACAGGAGAAGTTCATATGGTGCTCGAGACAGCAATATACCCCTTGGAGACGAATCGACTCGAGGCCGATGTATTGAATATCGACGCAATTTGAGTGTTCCATCGTCATTAGGTCGCCCTGAACGTTATAATGAACTATCAGTTTTGCGTCGGATTCGAAAATCTAGACTTACAAGAGAACGACCATAAGGTGCCCGAGGCAGCATTTGACCCTTGGAGACAAGTCGGCTGGAGGACGATGTATTGGATCGCGACGCAATTTGAGTGTTCCATCGTCATTAGGAGGCCCTGAACGTTACAATTAACTATCAATTTTGCGTCGGATACGATAATCTAAACTCACAGGAGAACGACCATAAGGTGCCCGAGGCAGCAACAGACCCTTGGAGACAAGTCGGCTGGAGGACGATGTATTGAATCTCGACGCAATTTGAGAGTCCCATCGTCATTAGGTCGCCCTGAACGTTACAATTAACTATCATTTTTGCGTCGGATTCGAAAATCTAGACTTACAAGAGAACGACCATAAGGTGCCCGAGGCAGCAATAGACCATTGGAGACAAGTCGGCTGGAGGACGATGTATTGAATCTCGACGCAATTTGAGTGTTCCATCGTCTTTAGGAGTCCCTGAACGTTGCATTTAACTATCATTTATGCGTCGGATTCGAAAATCTAGACTCACAGGAGAACGACCATAAGGTGCCCGAGGCAGCATTAGACCCTTGGAGACAAGTCGGCTGGAGGACGATGTATTGAATCTCGACGCAATTTGAGTGTCCCATCGTCATTAGGAGGCCCTAAACGTTACAATTAACTATCATTTTTGCGTCGGATTCGATCATCTAAACTCACAGGAGAACGACCATAAAGTGCCCGAGGCAGCAACAGACCCTTGGAGACAAGTCGGCTGGAGGCCGACGTATTGAATTTCGACGCAATTTGAGTGTTCCATCGTCATTACAAGGCCCTGAACGTTACAATTAACTATCATTTTTGGGTCGGATTCGAAAATCTAGACTCACAGGAGAAGGATCATATGGTGCATGAGACTGCAATATCCCCTTGGATACAAGTCGGCTGGAGGACGATGTATTGAATCTCGACGCAATTTGAGTGTTCCATCGTCTTTAGGAGTCCCTGAACGTTGCATTTAACTATCATTTATGCGTCGGATTCGAAAATCTAGACTCACAGGAGAACGACCATAAGGTACCCGAGGCAGCAATAGACCCTTGGAAACAAGTCGGCTGGAAACCGATGTATTGATTCTTGACGCAATTTGAGTGTTCCATCGTCATTAGGAGGCTCTGAACGTTACAATTAACCATCATTTTAGCGTCGGAATCGAAAATCTACTCACAGGAGAAGTTCATACGGTGCTCGAGACAGCAATATACCCCTTGGAGACAAATCGACTGGAGGCCGATGTATTGAATCTCGACGCAATTTGAGTGTTCCATCGTCATTACAAGGCCCTGAACGTTACAATTAACTATCATTTTTGCGTCGGATTCGAAAATCTAGACTCACAGGAGAACGACCATAAGGTGCCTGAGGCAGCAATAGACCCTTGGAGACAAGTCGGCTGGAGGACGATGTATTGAATCTCGACGCAATTTGAGAGTTCCATCGTCATTAGGAGGCCCTGAACGTTACAATTAACTATCATTTTTGCGTCGGATTCGATAATCTAAACTCACAGGAGAACGACCATAAGGTGCCCGAGGCAGCAACAGACCCTTGGAGACAAGTCGGCTGGAGGACGATGTATTGAATTTCGACGCAATTTGAGTGTTCCATCGTCATTACAAGGCCCTGAACGTTACAATTAACTATCATTTTAGCGTCGGATTCGAAAATCTACTCACAGGAGAAGTTCATACGGTGCTCGTGACAGCAATATACCCCTTGGAGACAAATCGACTGGAGGCCGATGTATTGAATTTCGACGCAATTTGAGTGTTCCATCGTCATTAGGAGGCCCTAAACGTCACAATTAACTATCATTTTTGCGTCGGATTCGATAATCTAAAGTCACAGGAGAACGACCATAAGGTGCCCGAGGCAGCAACAGACCCTTGGAGACAAGACGGCTGGAGGCCGATGTATTGAATCTCGACGCAATTTGAGTGTTCCATCGTTATTACAAGGCCCTAAACGTTACAAATAACTATCATTTTTTCGTCGGATTCGATAATCTAAACTCACAGGGGAACGACCATAAGGTGCCCGAGGCAGTAACAGACCCTTGGAGACAAGTCGGCTGGAGGCCGATGTATCGAATCTCGACGCAATTTGAGTGTTCCAGCGTCATTAGGAGGCCCTGAACGTTACAATTAACTATCAATTTTGCGTCGGATTCGATAATCTAAACTCACAGGAGAACGACCATAAGGTGCCCGAGGCAGCAACAGACCCTTGGAGACAAGTCGGCTGGAGGACGATGTATTGAATCTCGACGCAATTTGAGAGTTCCATCGTCATTAGGTCGCCCTGAACGTTACAATTAACTATCATTTTTGCGTCGGATTCGAAAATCTAGACTTACAGGAGAACGACCATAAGGTGCCCGAGGCAGCAATAGACCCTTGGAGACAAGTCGGCTGGAGGCCGATGTATTGATTCTTGACGCAATTTGAGTGTTCCATCGTCATTAGGAGGCTCTGAACGTTGCAATTAACTATCATTTATGCGTCGGATTCGAAAATCTAGACTCACAGGAGAACGACCATAAGGTGCCCGAGGCAGCAATAGACCCTTGGAGACAAGTCGGCTGGAAACCGATGTATTGATTCTTGACGCAATTTGAGTGTTTCATCGTCATTAGGAGGCTCTGAACGTTACAATTAACAATCATTTTAGCGTCGGATTCGAAAATCTACTCACAGGAGAAGTTCATACGGTGCTCGAGACAGCAATATACCCGTTGGAGACAAATCGACTGGAGGCCGATGTATTGAATCTCGACGCAATTTGAGTGTTCCATCGTCATTACAAGGCCCTGAACGTTACAATAAACTATAATTTTTGCGTCGGATTCGAAAATCTAGACTCACAGGAGAAAGACCATAAGGTGCCCGAGGCAGCGATATCCCCTTGGAGACAAGTCGGCTGGAGGCCGATGCATTGAATTTCGACGCAATTTGAGTGTTCCATCGTCATTAGGAGGCCCTGAAAGTTACAATTAACTATCATTTTTGCGTCGGATTCGAAAATCTAGACTCACAGGAGAACGACCATAAGGTGCCCGAGGCAGCAACAGACCCTTGGAGACAAGTCGGCTGGAGGACGATGTATTGAATCTCGACGCAATTTGAGTGTTCCATCGTCATTAGGAGGCCCTGAACGTTACAATTAACTATCATTTTTGCGTCGGATTCGAAAATCTAGACTTACAAGAGAACGACCATAACATGCCCGAGGCTGCATTAGACCCTTGGAGACAAGTCGGCTGGAGGACGATGTATTGAATCTCGACGCAATTTGAGTGTCCCATCGTCATTAGGAGGCCCTAAACGTTACAATTAACTATCATTTTTGCGTCGGATTCGATAATCTAAACTCACAGGAGAACGACCATAAAGTGCCCGAGGCAGCAACAGACCCTTGGAGCCAAGTCGGCTGGAGGCCGATGTATTGAATCTCGACGCAATTTGAGTGTTCCATCGTCATTACAAGGCCCTGAACGTTACAATTAACTATCATTTTTGCGTCGGATTCGAAAATCTAGACTCACAGGAGAAGGATCACATGGTGCATGAGACTGCAATATCCCCTTGGATACAAGTCGGCTGGAGGACGATGTATTGAATCTCGACGCAATTTGAGTGTTCCATCGTCTTTAGGAGTCCCTGAACGTTGCATTTAACTATCATTTATGCGTCGGATTCGAAAATCTAGACTCACAGGAGAACGACCATAAGGTGCCCGAGGCAGCAATAGACCCTTGGAAACAAGTCGGCTGGAAACCGATGTATTGATTCTTGACGCAATTTGAGTGTTCCATCGTCATTAGGAGGCTCTGAACGTTACAATTAACAATCATTTTAGCGTCGGATTCGAAAATCTACTCACAGGAGAAGTTCATACGGTGCTCGAGACAGCAATATACCCCTTGGAGACAAATCGACTGGAGGCCGATGTATTGAATTTCGACGCAATTTGAGTGTTCCATCGTCATTAGGAGGCCCTAAACGTCACAATTAACTATCATTTTTGCGTCGGATTCGATAATCTAAAGTCACAGGAGAACGACCATAAGGTGCCCGAGGCAGCAACAGACCCTTGGAGACAAGTCGGCTGGAGGCCGATGTATTGAATCTCGACGCAATTTGAGTGTTCCATCGTTATTACAAGGCCCTAAACGTTACAATTAACTATCATTTTTTCGTCGGATTCGATAATCTAAACTCACAGGGGAACGACCATAAGGTGCCCGAGGCAGCAACAGACCCTTGGAGACAAGTCGGCTGGAGGCCGACGTATTGAATCTCGACGCAATTTGAGTGTTCCATCGGCATTAGGAGGCCCTGAACGTTACAGTTAACTATCATTTTAGCGTCGGATTCGAAAATCTACTAACAGGAGAAGGATCACATAGTGCACGAGACTGCAATATCCCCTTGGATACAAGTCGGCTGGAGGCCGATGTATTGAATCTCGACGCAATGTGAGTGTGCCATCGTCATTAGGAGGCCCTTAACGTTACAATTAACTACCATTTTTGCGTCGGATTCGATAATCTAAACTCACAGGAGAACGACCATAAGGTGCCCGAGGCAGCAATAGACCCTTGGAGACAAGTTGGCTGGAGGCCGATGTATTGATTCTTGACGCAATTTGAGTGTTCCATCGTCATTAGGAGGCCCTGAACGCTACAATTAACAATCATTTTAGCGTCGGATTCGGAAATCTACTCACAGGAGAAGTTCATATGGTGCTCGAGACAGCAATATACCCCTTGGAGACAAATCGACTCGAGGCCGATGTATTGAATATCGACGCAATTTGAGTGTTCCATCGTCATTAGGTCGCCCTGAACGTTATAATGAACTATCAGTTTTGCGTCGGATTCGAAAATCTAGACTTACAAGAGAACGACCATAAGGTGCCCGAGGCAGCATTAGACCCTTGGAGACAAGTCGGCTGGAGGACGATGTATTGAATCTCGACGCAATTTGAGTGTCCCATCGTCATTAGGAGGCCCTAAACGTTACAATTAACAATCATTTTTGCGTCGGATTCGATAATCTAAACTCACAGGAGAACGACCATAAAGTGCCCGAGGCAGCAACAGGCCCTTGGAGACAAGTCGGCTGGAGGCCGATGTATTGAATTTCGACGCAATTTGAGTGTTCCATCGTCATTACAAGGCCCTGAACGTTACAATTAACTATCATTTTTGCGTCGGATTCGAAAATCTAGACTCACAGGAGAAGGATCATATGGTGCATGAGACTGCAATATCCCTTTGGATACAAGTCGGCTGGAGGACGATGTATTGAATCTCGACGCAATTTGAGTGTCCCATCGTCATTAGGAGGCCCTGAACGTTACAGTTAACTATCATTTTAGCGTCGGATTCGAAAATCTACTCACAGGAGAAGTTCATACGGTGCTCGAGACAGCAATATACCCCTTGGAGACAAATCGACTGGAGGCCGATGTATTGATTATCGACGCAATTTGAGTGTTCCATCGTCATTAGGAGGCCCTGAAAGTTACAATTAACTATCATTTTTGCGTCGGATTCGAAAATCTAGACTCACAGGAGAAGGATCATATGGTGCACGAGACTGCAATATCACTTAAATACAAGCCGACTGGAGGTCGATGTATTGACTCTCGACGCAATTTGAGTGTTCCATCGTCTTTAGGAGTCCGTGAACGTTACAATTAACTATCATTTATGCGTCAGATTCGTAAATCTAGACTCACAGGGGAACGACCATAAGGTGACCGAGGCAGCAACAGACCCTTGGGGACAAATCGGCTGGAGGACGATGTATTGAATCTCGACGCAATTTGAGTGTTCCATCGTCTTTAGGAGTCACTGAACGGTACAATTAACTATAATTTTTGCGTTCGATTCGAAAATCTAGACTCACTGGAGACGGACAATAAGGTGCATGATGCAGCAATATCCCCTTGGAGACCAGTCCGCTGGTGGACGATGTATTGAATCGCGACGCAATTTGAGTGTCCCATCGTCATTAGGAGGCCCTGAACGTTACAGTTAACTATCATTTTAGCGTCGGATTCGAAAATCTACTCACAGGAGAAGTTCATACGGTGCTCGAGACAGCAATATACCCGTTGGAGACAAATCGACTGGAGGCCGATGTATTGATTATCGACGCAATTTGAGTGTTCCATCGTCATTAGGAGGCCCTGAAAGTTACAATTAACTATCAGTTTCGCGTCGGATTCAAAAATCCAGACTCACAGGAGACGGACCATTTGGTGCCCGAGGCAGCAATATCCCCTTGGAGACAAATCAGCTGGAGGACGATGTATTGAATCTCGACGCAATTTGAGAGTTCTATCGCCATCAGGGGGCGCTGAACGTTACTATTCACTGTCATTTTTGCGTCGGATTCGAAAATCTAGACTCACAGGAGAAGGATCATATGGTGCCCGAGACAGCAATATACCCTTGGAGACAAGTCCGCTGGAGGCCGATGTATTGAATCTCGACGCAATTTGAGTGTTCCATCGTCATTAGAAGGCCCTGACCGTTACAATTAACTATCATTTTTTTGTCGGATTCGAAAATCTGCGCACCGGAGAAGTTCATACGGTGCACGACACTGCAATATCCTCTTGGATACAAGTCGACTGGAGGTCGTTGTATTGAATCTCGACGGAATTTGAGGGTTCCATCGTCATTAGGAGGCCCTGAACCTTACAATTAACAATCAGTTTTGCGTTGGATGCGAAAATCTAGACTCACAGGAGACGGACCACATGGAGCCCGAGGCAGCAATATCCCCTTATAGACAAGTCGGCTGGAGGAAGATGTATTGACTCTCGACGAAATTTGAGTGTTCCATCGTCATTAGGAGGCCCTGAATGTTACAATTAACTATCAGTTTTTCGTCGGATTCGAAAATCTAGACTCACAGCAGACGGACCATTTGGTGCCCGAGGCAGCAATTTCCCCTTGGAGACAAATCGGCTGGAGGACGATGTATTAAATCTCGACGCAATTTGAGTGTTCCGTCGTCATTAGGAGGCCCTGAACGTTACAATTAACTATCATTTTTGCGTCGGATTCGAAAATCTAGACTTACAAGAGAACGAACATAAGGTGCCCGAGGCAGCATTAGACCCTTGGAGACAAGTCGGCTGGAGGACGATGTACTGATTCTCGACGCAATTTGAGTGTCCCATCGTCATTAGGAGGCCCTAAACGTTACAATTAACTATCATTTTTGCGTCGGATTCGATAATCTAAACTCACAGGAAAACGACCATAAGGTGCCCGAGGCAGCAACAGACCCTTGTTGACAAGTCGGCTGGAGGCCGATGTATTGAATTTCGACGCAATTTGAGTGTTCCATCGACATTACAAGGCCCTGAACGTTACAATTAACTATCATTTTTGCGTCGGATTAGAAAATCTAGACTCACAGGAGAACGACCATAAGGTGCCCGAGGTAGCAATAGACCCTTGGAGACAAATCGACTCGAGGCCGATGTATTGAATATCGACGCAATTTGAGTGTTCCATCGTCATTAGGTCGCCCTGAACGTTATAATGAACTATCACTTTTGCGTCGGATTCGAAAGTCTAGACTTACAAGAGAACGACCATAAGGTGCCCGAGGCAGCATTATACCCTTGGAGACAAGTCGGCTGGAGGACGATGTATTGGATCGCGACGCAATTTGAGTGTTCCATCGTCATTAGCTGGCCCTGAACGTTACAATTAACTATAATTTTGCGTCGGATTCGACAATCTAAACTCACAGGAGAACGAACATAAGGTGCCCGAGGCAGCAACAGTCCCTTGGAGACAAGTCGGCTGGAGGACGATGTATTGAATCTCGACGCAATTTGAGTGTTCCATCGTCTTTAGGAGTCCCTGAACGTTACAATTAACTATCATTTATGCGTCGGATTCGAAAATCTAGACTCACAGGAGAACGACCATAAGGTGCCCGAGGCAGCAATAGACCCTTGGAGACAAGTCGGCTGAAAACCGATGTACTGATTCTTGACGCAATTTGAGTGTTCCATCGTCATTAGGAGGCTCTGAACGTTACAATTAACAATCATTTTAGCGTCGGATTCGAAAATCTACTCACAGGAGAAGTTCATACGGTGCTCGAGACAGCAATATACCCGTTGGAGACAAATCGACTGGAGGCCGATGTATTGAATCTCGACGCAATTTGAGTGTTCCATCGTCATTACAAGGCCCTGAACGTTACAATTAACTATTATTTTTGCGTCGGATTCGAAAATCTAGACTCACAGGAGAACGACCATAAGGTGCCCGAGGTAGCGATATCCCCTTGGAGACAAGTCGGCTGGAGGCCGATGCATTGAATTTCGACGCAATTTGAGTGTTCCATCGTCATTAGAAGGCCCTGAACGTTACAATTAACTATCATTTTTGCGTCGGATTCGAAAATCTAGACTCACAGGAGAACGACCATAAGGTGCCCGAGGCAGCAATAGACCCTTGGACACAAGTCGGCTGGAGGCCGATGTAATGAATCTCGACGCAATTTGAGTGTTCCATCGGCATTAGGGGGCCCTGAACGTTACAGTTAACTATCATTTTAGCGTCGGATTCGAAAATCTACTAACAGGTGAAGGATCATATGGTACACGAAACTGCAATGTCCCCTTGGAGACAAGTCGGCTGCAGGCCGATGTATTGAATCTCGACGCAATTTGAGTGTTCCATCGTCTTTAGGAGTCCCTGAACGTTACAATTATCATTTTTGCGTCGGATTCGAAAATCTAGACTTACAAGAGAACGACCATAAGGTGCCCGAGGCAGCATTAGACCCTTGGAGACAAGTCGGCTGGAAGACGATGTATTGGATCGCGACGCAGTTTGAGTGTTCCATCGTCATCAGGAGGCCCTGAATGTTATAAGTAACTATCAGTTTTGCGTCGGATTCGAAAATCTAGACTCACAGCAGACGGACCATTTGGTACCCGAGGCGGCAATATCCCCTTGGAGACAAATCGGCTGGAGGACGATGTATTTGAGTGCTCCATCGTCATTAGAAGGCCCTGAACGTTACAATTAACTATCATTTTTGCGTCGGATTCGAAAATCTAGACTCACAGGAGAAGGATCATATGGTGCATAAGACTGCAATATCCCCTTGGATACAAGTCGGCTGGAGGACGATGTATTGAATCTCGACGCAATTTGAGTGTCCCATCGTCATTAGGAGGCCCTAAACGTTACTATTCACTATCATTTTAGCGTAGGATTCGAAAATCTACTCACAGGAGAAGTTCATACGGTGCTCGAGACAGCAATATACCCCTTGGAGACAAATCGACTGGAGGCCGATGTATTGAATATCGACGCAGTTTGAATGTTCCATCGTCATTAGGAGGCCCTGAAAGTTACAATTAACTATCATTTTTGCGTCGGATTCGAAAATCTAGACTCACAGGAGAAGGATCATATGGTGTACGAGACTGCAATATCCCCTTAAATACAAGCCGACTGGAGGTCGATGTATTGACTCTCGACGCAATTTGAGTGTTCCATCGTCTTTAGGAGCCCCTGAACGTTACAATTAACTATCATTTATGCGTCAGATTCGAAAATCTAGACTCACAGGAGAACGACCATAAGGTGCCCGAGGCAGCAACAGACCCTTGGAGACAAATCGGCTGGAGGACGATGTATTGAATCTCGACGCAATTTGAGTGTTCCATCGTCTTTAGGAGTCCATGAACGGTACAATTAACTATAATTTTTGCGTTCGATTCGAAAATCTAGACTCACTGGAGACGGACAATAAGGTGCATGATGCAGCAATATCCCCTTGGAGACCAGTCCGCTGGAGGACGATGAATTGAATCGCGACGCAATTTGAGTGCTCCATCGTCATTTGGAGGCCCTGAAGGTTACAATTAACTATCAGTTTCGCGTCGGATTCAAAAATCCAGACTCACAGGAGACGGACCATTTGGTGCCCGAGGCAGCAATATCCCCTTGGAGACAAATCAGCTGGAGGACGATGTATTGAATCTCGACGCAATTTGAGTGCTCTATCGTCATCAGGGGGCGCTGAACGTTACTATTCACTGTCATTTTTGCGTCGGATTCGGAAATCTAGACTCACAGGAGAAGGATCATATGGTGCCCGAGACAGCAATATCCCCTTGGAGACAAGTCCGCTGGAGGCCGATGTATTGAATCTCGACGCAATTTGAGTGTTCCATCGTCATTAGAAGGCCCTGAACGTTACAATTAACTATCATTTTTGCGTCGGATTCGAAAATCTAAACTCACAGGAGAACGACCATAAGGTGCCCGATGCAGCAATATACCCTTGGAGACAAGTCGGCTGGAGGTCGATGTATTGAATCTCGACGCAATTTGAGTGTTCCACCGCCAATAGGAGGCCCTGAACGTTACAATTAATTATGAGTTTTGCGTCGGATTCGAAAACGTAGAATCACCGGAGACGGACCATGTGGTGCCCGAGGCAGCGATATCCCCTTGGAGACAAGTCGGCTGGAGGCCGATATATTGAATCTCGACGCAATTTGAGTGTTCCATCGTCATTACAAGGCCCTGAACGTTACAATTAACTATGAGTTTTGCGTCGGATTCGAAAATCTAGACTCACAGGAGAACGACCATAAGGTGCCCGAGGGAGCAATAGACCCTTGGAGAAAAGTCGGCTGGAGGCCGATGTATTGAATCTCGACGCAATTTGAGTGTTCCATCGTCATTAGAAGGCCCTGACCGTTACAATTAACTATCATTTTTTTGTCGGATTCGAAAATCTGCTCACCGGAGAAGTTCATACGGTGCACGACACTGCAATATCCCCTTGGATACAAGTCGACTGGAGGTCGTTGTATTGAATCTCGACGCAATTTGAGTGTTCCATCGTCATTAGGAGGCCCTGAACCTTACAATTAACAATCAGTTTCGCGTTGGATGCGAAAATCTAGACTCACAGGAGACGGACCACATGGAGCCCGAGGCAGCAATATCCCCTTGTAGACAAGTCGGCTGGAGGAAGATGTATTGACTCTCGACGAAATTTGAGTGTTCCATCGTCATTAGGAGGCCCTGAACGTTACAATTAACTATCAGTTTTTCGTCGGATTCGAAAATCTAGACTCACAGCAGACGGACCATTTGGTGCCCGAGGCAGCAATATCCCCTTGGAGACAAATCGGCTGGAGGACGATGTATTGAATCTCGACGCAATTTGAGTGTTCCGTCGTCATTAGGAGGCCCTGAACGTTACAATTAACTATGAGTTTTGCGTCGGATTCGAAAATCTAGACTTAAAAGAGAACGACCATAAGGTGCCGGAGGCAGCATTAGACCCTTGGAGACAAGTCGGCTGGAGGACGATGTATTGAATCTCGACGCAATTTGAGTGTCCCATCGTCATTAGGAGGCCCTAAACGTTACAATTAACTATCATTTTTGCGTCGGATTCGATAATCTAAACTCACAGGAGAACGACCATAAGGTGCCCGAGGCAGCAACAGACCCTTGGAGACAAGTCGGCTGGAGGCCGATGTATTGGATCGCGACGCAATTTGAGTGTTCCTTCGTCATTAGGAGGCCCTGAATGTTACAATTAACTATCAGCTTTGCGTCGGATTCGAAAATCTAGACTCACAGGAGAAGGAACATATGGTGCACGAGACTGCAATATCCCCTTAAATACAAGTCGACTGGAGGTCGATGTATTGACTCTCGACGCAATTTGAGTGTCCCATCGTCATTAGGAGGCCCTAAACGTTACTATTCACTATCATTTATGCGTCGGATTCGAAAATATAGACTCACAGGAGAACGAGCATAAGGTGCCCGAGGCAGCAATAGACCCTTGGAGACAAGTCGGCTGGAAACCGATGTATTGATTCTTGACGCAATTTGAGTGTTCCATCGCCATTAGGAGGCCCTGAACGTTACAATTCACTATCATTTTTGCGTCGGATTAGAAAATCTAGACTCACAGGAGAAGGATCATGTGGTGCCCGAGGCAGCAATAGACCATGGAGACAAGTCGGCTGGAGGACGATGTATTGAATCTCGACGCAATTTGAGTGTTCCATCGTCTTTAGGAGGCCTTAAACGTTACAATTAACTATCATTTTAGCGTCGGATTCTAAAATCTACTAACAGGAGAAGGATCATATGGTGCACGAGACTGCAATATCCCCTTGGATACAAGTCGACTGGAGGTCGATGTATTGACTCTCGACGCAATTTGAGTGTTCCATCGTCTCTAGGAGTCCCTGAACGTTACAATTAACTATCATTTATGTGTCGGATTCGAAAATCTAGACTCACAGGAGAACGACCATAAGGTGCCCGAGGCAGCAGTAGACCCTTGGAGACAAGTCGGCTGGAAACCGATGTATTGATTCTTGACGCAATTTGAGTGTTCCATCGCCATTAGGAGGCCCTGAACGTTTTAATTCACTGTCATTTTAGCGTCGGATTCGAAAATCTAGACTCACAGGAGAAGGACCATGTGGTGCCCGAGGCAGCAATAGACCCATGGAGACAAGTCGGCTGGAGGACGATGTATTGAATCTCCACGCAATTTGAGTCTTCTATCGTCAGTAGGAGGCGCTGAACGTTACAATTAACAATCATTTATGCGTCGGATTCGAGAATCTAAACTCACAGGAGAACGACCATAAGGTGCCCGAGGCAGCAACAGACCCTTGGAGACAAGTCGGCAGGAGGCCGATGTATTGAATCTCGTCGCTATTTGGGTGCTCCATCGTCATTTGGAGGCCCTGAACGTTACAATTAACTATCAGTTTCGCGTCGGATTCAAAAATCCAGACTCACAAGAGACGGACCATTTGGTGCCCGAGGCAGCAATATCCCCTTGGAGACAAATCGGCTGAATGCCGAGTTATTGAATCTCGAGGCAATTTGAGTGTTCCATCGTCATTAGGAAGCCGTGAACGTTACAATTAACAATCAGTTTCGCGTCGGATTCGAAAATCTAGACTCACATGAGAGCGAACATAAGAGGCCGGAGGCAGTAATATCCCCATGGAGACAAGTCGGCTGGAGGACGATGTATTGAATCTCGACGCAATTTGAGTGTTCCATCGTCTTTAGGAGGCCCTAAACGTTACAATTAACTATCATTTTTGCGTCGGATTCGATAATCTAAACTCACAGGAGAACGACCATAAGGTGACCGAGGCAGCAACAGACCCTTGGAGACAAGTCGGCTGAAGGCCGATGTATTGAACCTCGACGCAATTTGAGTGTTCCATCGTCATTACAAGGCCCTGAACGTTACGATTAACTATGAGTTTTGCGTCGGATTCGAAAATCTAGACTCACAGGAGACCGACCATTAGGTGCCCGAGGAAGCAATAGACCCTTGGAGACAAGTCGGCTGGAGGCCGATGTATTGAATCTTGACGCAATTTGAGTGTTCCATCGTCATTAAGAGGCCCTGAACGTTACAATTAACAATCAGTTTCGCGTCGGATTCGAAAATCTAGACTCACATGAGAGCGAACATAAGAGGCCGGATGCAGTAATATCCCCATGGAGACAAGTCGGCTGGAGGACGATGTATTGAATCTCGACGCAATTTGAGTGTCCCATCGTCATTAGGAGGCCCTAAACGTTACAATTAACTATCATTTTTGCGTCGGATTCGATAATCTAAACTCACAGGAGAACGACCATAAGGTGCCCGACGCAGCAATAGACCCTTGGAGACAAGTCGGCTGAATGCCGATTATTGAATCTCGAGGCAATTTGAGTGTTCCATCGTCATTAGGAAGCCCTGAACGTTACAATTAACAAACAGTTTCGCGTCGGATTCGAATATCTAGACTCACACGAGAGCGAACATAAGAGGCCGGAGGCAGTAATATCCCCATGGAGACAAGTCGGCTGGAGGACGATGTATTGAATCTCGACGAAATTTGAGTGTCCCATCGTCATTAGGAGGCCCTAAAAGTTACAATTAACTATCATTTTAGCGTCGGATTCGATAATCTAAACTCACAGGAGAACTATCATAAGGTGCCCGAGGCAGCAACAGACCCTTGGAGACAAGTCGGCTCGAGACCGATGTACTGAATCTCGACGCAATTTGAGTGTTCCATCGTCATTACAAGGCCCTGAACGTTACAATTAACTATCATTTTTGCGTCGGATTCGAAAATCTAGACTCACAGGAGGACGACCATAAGGTGCCCGAGGCAGCAATAGACCCTTGGAGACAAGTCGGCTGGAGGCCGATGTATTGGATCGCGACGCAATTTGAGTGTTCCATCGTCATTAGGAGGCCCTGAACGTTACAATTAACTATGAGTTTTGCGTCGGATTCTAAAATCTAGACTCACAGGAGGACGACCATAAGGTGCCCGAGGCAGCAATAGATCCTTGGAGACAAGTCGGCTGGAGGCCGATGTATTGAATCTCAACGCAATTTGAGTGTTCCATCGTCATTAGGAGGCCCTAAACGTTACAATTAACTATCATTTTTGCGTCGGATTCGATAATCTAAACCCACAGGAGAACGACCATAAGGTGCCCGAGGCAGCAACAGACCCTTGGAGACAAGTCGGCTGGAGGCCGATGTATTGAATCTCGACGCAATTTGAGTGTTCCATCGTCATTACAAGGCCCTGAACGTTACAATTAACTTACATTTTTGCGTCGGATTCGAAAATCTAGACACACAGGAGAACGACCATAAGGTGCCCGAGGCAGCAATAGACCCTTGGAGACAAGTCGGCTGGAGGTCGATGTATTGGATCGCGACGCAATTTGAGTGTTCCATCGTCATTAGGAGGCGCTGAACCTTACAATTAGCTATCAGTTTCGCGTCGGATTCGAAAATCTAGACTCACAGGAGAACGACCATAAGGTGCCCGAGGCAGCAATAGACCCTTGGAGACAAGTCGGCTGGAGGACGATGCATTGAATCTCGACGCAATTTGAGTGTTCCATCGTCATTAGAAGGCCCTGAACGTTACAATTAACTATCATTTTTGCGTCGGATTCGAAAATCTAGACTCACAGGAGAAGGATCATATTGTGCCCGAGGCAGCATTAGACCCTTGGAGACAAGTCGGCTGGAGGACGATGTATTGAATCTCGACGCAATTTGAGTGTACCATCGTCATTAGAAGGCCCTGAACGTCACAATTAACTATCATTTTTGCGTCGGATTCGAAAATCTAGACTCACAGGAGAACGACCATTAGGTGCCCGAGGCAGCAATATCCCCTTGGAGACAAGTCGGCTATAGGTCGATGTATTGAATCTCGACTCAATTTGAGTGTTCCATCGTCATTAGGTGGCCCTGAACGTTACAATTAACAATCAGTTTTGCGTCGGGTTCGAAAATGTAGACTCACAGCAGAACGATCACAAGGTGCCCGTGGCAGCTATTGACCCTTGGAGACAAATCGGCTGGAGGACGATGTATTGAATCTCGACGCCATTTGAGTGTTCCAACGATAATAGGAGGCCCTGAACATTAGAATTAACTGTCATTTTTGCGTCGGATTCGAAAATCTAGACTCACAGGACAACGACCATAAGGTGCCCGAGGCAGCAATAGACCCTTGGAGACAAGTCGCCTGGAAACCGATGTATTGATTATTGGCGCAATTTGAGTGTTCCATCGTCATTAGGAGGCCTTGAACGTTACAATTAACTATGTGTTTTGCGTCGGATTCGAAAATCTAGACTCACAGGAGAACGACCATAAGGTGCCCGAGGCAGCAATAGACCCTTGGAGACAAGTCGGCTGGAGGCCGATGTATTGAATCTCGACGCAATTTGAGTGTTCCATCGTCATTAGGAGGCCCTAAACGTGACAATTAACTATCATTTTTGCGTCGGATTCGATAATCTACACTCACAGGAGAACGACCATAAGGTGCCCGAGGCAGCAACAGACCCTTGGAGACAAGTCGACTGGAGGCCGATGTATTAAATCTCGACGCAATTTGATTGTTCCATCATCATTACAAGGCCCTGAACGTTACAATTAACTATCATTTTTGCGTCGGATTCGAAAATCTAGACTCACAGGAGAACGACCATAAGGTGCCCGAGGCAGCAATAGACCCTTGGAGACAAGTCCTCTGGAGGCCGATGTATTGAATCTCGACGCAATTTGAGTGTTCCATCGGCATTAGGAGGCCCTGAACGTTACAATTAACTATCATTTTTGCGTCGGATTCGAAAATCTAGACTTACAAGAGAACGACCATAAGGTGCCCGAGGCAGCAATAAGACCCTTGGAGACAAGTCGGCTGGAGGCCGATGTATTGATTCTTGACGCAATTTGAGTGTTCCATCGTCATTAGGAGGCCCTGAACGTTACAATTCAATATCATTTTGGCGTCGGATTCGAAAATCTAGAATCACAGGAGAAGGACCCTGTGGTGCCCGAGGCAGCGATATCCCTTGGAGACAAGTCGGCTGGAGGCCGATGTATTGAATCTCGACGCAATTTGAGTGTTCCAACGTCATTAGAAGGCCCTGAACGTTACAATTAACTATCATTTTTGCGTCGGATTCGAAAATCTAGACTTACAAGAGAACGACCATAAGGTGCCCGAGGCAGCAATTGACCCTTGGAGACAAGTCGGCTGGAGGCCGATGTATTGAATCTCGACGCAATTTGAGTGTTCCATCGGCATTAGGAGGCCCTGAACGTTACAGTTAACTATCATTTTAGCGTCGGATTCGAAAATCTACTAACAGGAGAAGGATCATATGGTGCACGAGACTGCAATATCCCCTTGGATACAAGTTGACTGGAGGTCGATGTATTGACTCTCGACGCAATGTGAGTGTTCCGTCGTCTTTAGGAGTCCCTGAACGTTTCAATTAACTATCATTTATGCGTCGAATTCGAAAATCTAGACTCACAGGAGAACGACCATAAGGTGCCCGAGGCAGCAATAGACCCTTGGAGACAAGTCGGCTGGAAACCGATGTATTGATTCTAGACGCAATTTGAGTGTTCCATCGTCATTACAAGGCCCTGAACGTTACAATTAACTATCTTTTTTGCGTCGTATTCGAAAATCTAGACTCACAGGAGACGGACCACATGGAGCCCGAGGCAGCAATATCCCCTTGTAGACAAGTCGGCTGGAGGAAGATGTATTGACTCTCGACGCAAAGTGAGTGTTCCATCGTCATTAGGAGGCCCTGAATGTTACAATTAACTATCAGTTTTTCGTCGGATTCGAAACTCTAAACTAACAGGAGAATGACCATAGGGTGCCCGAAGCAGCAATAGACCCTCTTAGACAAGTCGGCTGGAACCCGATGTATTGAATCTCGTCGCAATTTGGGTGTTCCATCGGCATTAAGAATCCCTGAACGTTACAATTAACTATCATTTTAGCGTCGGATTCGAAAATCTAGACTTACAAGAGAATGACCATAAGGTGCCCGAGGCAGCAATAGACCCATGGAGACAAGTCGGCTGGAGGCCGATGTATTGTTTCTTGACGCAATTTGAGTGTTCCATCGCCAATAGGAGGCATTGAACGTTACAATTAACTATGAGTTTTGCGTCGGATTCGAAAACGTAGAATCACCGGAGACGGACCATGTGGTGCCCGAGGCAGCGATATCCCCTTGGAGACAAGTCGGCTGGAAGCCGATGTATTGAATCTCGACGCAATTTGAGTGTTCCATCGTCATTAGAAGGCCCTGAACGTTATAATTAACTATCATTTTTGCGTCGGATTCGAAAATCTAGACTTACAAGAGAACGACCATAAGGTGCCCTAGGCAGCAATAGACCCTTGGAGACAAGTCGGCTGGAGGCCGATGTATTGAATCTCGACGCAATTTGAGTGTTCCGTCGGCATTAGGAGGCCCTGAACGTTACAGTTAACTATCATTTTAGCGTCGGATTCGAAAATCTACTAACAGGAGAAGGATCATATGGTGCACGAGACTGCAATATCCCCTTGGATACAAGTCGACTGGAGGTCGATGTATTGACTCTCGACGCAATTTGAGTGTTCCATCGTCTTTAGGAGTCCCTGAACGTTACAATTAACTATCATTTATGCGACGGATTCGAAAATCTAGACTCACAGGAGAACGACCATAAGGTGCCCGAGGCAGCAATATCCCCTTAGATACAAGTCGACTGGATGTCGATGTATTGACTCTCGACGCAATTTGAGTGTTCCATCGTCTTTAGGAGTCCCTGAACGTTACAATTAACTATCATTTATGCGTCGGATTCGAAAATCTAGACTCACAGGAGAACGACCATAAGGTGCCCGAGGCAGCAATAGACCCTTGGAGACAAGTCGGCTGGAAACCGATGTATTGATTCTTGACGCAATTTGAGTGTTCCATCGTCAATAGGAGGCGCTGAACGTTACAATTAACTATCATTTTTGCGTCGGATTCTAAAATCTAGACTCACAGGAGAACGACCATAAGGTGCCCGAGGCAGCAATAGACCCTAGGAGACAAGTCGGCTGGAGGCCGATGTATTGAATCTCAACGCAATTTGAGTGTTCCATCGTCATTAGGAGGCCCTAAACGATACAATTAACTATCATTTTTGCGTCGGATTCGATAATCTAAACCCACAGGAGAACGACCATAAGGTGCCCGAGGCAGCAACAGACCCTTGGAGACAAGTCGGCTGGAGGCCGATGTATTGAACTCGACGCAATTTGAGTGTTCCATCGTCATTACAAGGCCCTGAACGTCACAATTAACTTACATTTTTGCGTCGGATTCGAAAATCTAGACACACAGGAGAACGATCATAAGGTGCCCGAGGCAGCAATAGACCCTTGGAGACAAGTCGGCTGGAGGTCGATGTATTGGATCGCGACGCAATTTGAGTGTTCCATCGTCATTAGGAGGCCCTGAATGTTACAATTAACTATCAGGTTTTCGTCGGAATCGAAAATCCAGACTCACAGCAGACGGACCATTTGGTGCCCGAGGCAGCAATATCCCCTTGGAGACAAATCGGCTGGAGGACGATGTATTGAATCTCGACGCAACTTGAGTCTTCTATCGTCATTAGGTCGCCCTGAACGATATAATGAACTACCAGTTTTGCGTCGGATTCGAAAATCTAGACTTACAAGAGAACGACCATGAGGTGCCCGAGTTAGCATTAGACCCTTGGAGACAAGTCGGCTGGAGGACGATGTATTGGATCGCGACGCAATTTGAGTGTTCCATCGTCATTAGGAGGCGCTGAACCTTACAATTAACTATCAGTTTCGCGTCGGATTCGAAAATCTAGACTCACAGGAGAACGACCATAAGGTGCCCGAGGCAGCAATAGACCCCTGGAGACAAGTCGGCTGGAGGACGATGTATTGAATCTCGACGCAATTTGAGTGTTCCATCGTCATTAGAAGGCCCTGAACGTTACAATTAACTATCATTTTTGCGTCGGATTCGAAAATCTAGACTCACAGGAGAAGGATCATATTGTGCCCGAGGCAGCATTAGGCCCTTGGAGACAAGTCGGCTGGAGGACGATGTATTGAATCTCGACGCAATTTGAGTGTTCCATCGTCATTAGAAGGCCCTGAACGTTACAATTAACTATCATTTTTGCGTCGGATTCGAAAATCTAGACTCACAGGAGAACGACCATAAGGTGCCCGAGGCAGCAATATCCCCTTGGAGACAAGTCGGCTGGAGGTCGATGTATTGAATCTCGACTCAATTTGAGTGTTCCATCGTCATTAGGTGGCCCTGAACGTTACAATTAACAATCAATTTTGCGTCGGGTTCGAAAATCTAGACTTACAAGAGAACGACCATAAGGTGCCCGAGGCAGCAATAGACCCTTGGAGACAAGTCGGCTGGAGGCCGATGTATTGATTCTTGACGCAATTTGAGTGTTCCATCGTCATTAGGAGGCCCTGAACGTTACAATTCAATATCATTTTTGCGTCGGATTCGAAAATCTAGACTCACAGGAGAAGGACCATGTGGTGCCCGAGGCAGCGATATCCCTTGGAGACAAGTCGGCTGGAGACCGATGTATTGAATCTCGACGCAATTTGAGTGTTCCATCGTCATTAGAAGGCCCTGAACGTTACAATTAACTATCATTTTTGCGTCGGATTCGAAAATCTAGACTTACAAGAGAACGACCATAAGGTGCCCGAGGCAGCAATAGACCCTTGGAGACAAGTCGGCTGGAGGCCGATGTATTGAATCTCGACGCAATTTGAGTGTTCCATCGGCATTAGGAGGCCCTGAACGTTACAGTTAACTATCATTTTAGCGTCGGATTCGAAAATCTACTAACAGGAGAAGGATCATATGGTGCACAAGACTGCAATATCCCCTTGGATACAAGTCGACTGGAGGTCGATGTATTGACTCTCGACGCAATGTGAGTGTTCCATCGTCTTTAGGTGTCCCTGAACGTTACAATTAACTATCACTTATGCGTTGAATTCGAAAATCTAGACTCACAGGAGAACGACCATAAGGTGCCCGAGGCAGCAATAGACCCTTGGAGACAAGTCGGCTGGAAACCGATGTATTGATTCTTGTCGCAATTTGAGTGTTCCATCGTCATTACAAGGCCCTGAACGTTACAATTAACTATCTTTTTTGCGTCGGATTCGAAAATCTAGACTCACAGGAGACGGACCACATGGAGCCCGAGGCAGCAACATCCCCTTGTAGACAAGTCGGCTGGAGGAAGATGTATTGGCTCTCGACGCAAAGTGAGTGTTCCATCGTCATTAGGAGGCCCTGAATGTTACAATTAACTATCAGTTTTTCTCCGGATTCGAAAATCTAAACTCACAGGAGAATGACCATAGGGTGCCCGAAGCAGCAATAGACCCTTGGAGACAAGTCGGCTGGAACCCGATGTATTGAATATCGACGCAATTTGGGTGTTCCATCGGCATTAAGAGGCCCTGAACGTTACAATTAACTATCATTTTAGCGTCGGATTCGAAAATCTAGACTTACAAGAGAACGACCATAAGGTGCCCGAGGCAGCAATAGACCCATGGAGACAAGTCGGCTGGAGGCCGATGTATTGTTTCTTGACGCAATTTGAGTGTTCCATCGCCAATAGGAGGCCCTGAACGTTACAATTAACTATGAGTTTTGCGTCGGATTCGAAAACGTAGAATCACCGGAGACGGACCATGTGGTGCCCGAGGCAGCGATATCCCCTTGGAGACAAGTCGGCTGGAGGCCGATGTATTGAATCTCGACGCAATTTGAGTGTTCCTTCGTCATTAGGTCGCCCTGAACGTTATAATGAACTATTATTTTTGCGTCGGATTCGAAAATCTAGACTTACCAGAGAACGACCATAAGGTGCCCGAGGCAGCAACAGACCCTTGGAGACAAGTCGGCTGGAGGCCGATGTATTGAATCTCGACGCAATTTGAGTGTTCCATCGTCATTAGGAAGCCCTGATCGTTACAATTAACAATCAGTTTCGCGTCGGATTCGACAATCTAGACTCACATGAGAGCGAACATAAGAGGCCCGAGACAGCAATATCCCCTTGGAGACAAGTCGGCTGGAGGCCGATGTATTGAATCTCGACGCAATTTGAGTGTTCCATCGTAATTAGGAGGCCCTAAACGTTACAATTAACTATAATTTGTGCGTCGGATTCGATAATCTAAACTCACAGGAGAACGACCATAAGGTGCCCGAGGCACCAACAGACCCTTGGAGACAAGTCAGCTGGAGGGCGATGTATTGAATCTCGACGCAATTTGAGTGTTCCATCTTCATTACAAGGCCCTGAACGCTACAATTAACTATCATTTTTGCGTCGGATTCGAAAATCTAGACTCACAGGAGAACGACCATAAGGTGCCCGAGGCAGCAACAGACCATAGGAGACAAGTCGGCTGGAGGCCGACGTATTGAATCTCGACGCAATTTGAGTGTTCCATCGCCAATAGGAGGCCCTGGACGTTACAATTAACTATCATTTTTGCGTCGGATTCAAAAATCTAGACTCACAGGAGAACGACCATAAGGTGCCCGAGGCAGCAATAGACATTTGGAGACAAGTCGGCTGGAGGCCGATGTATTGAATCTCGACCCAATTTGAACGTTCCATCGTCATTACAAGGCCCTGAACGTTACAATTAACTATCATTTTTGCGTCGGATTCGAAAATCTAGACTCACAGGAGAAAGACCATAAGGTGCCCGAGGCAGCAATAGACCCTTGGAGACAAGTCGGCTGGAGGCCGATGTATTGAATCTCGACGCAATTTGAGCGTTCCATCGACATTAGGAGGCCCTGAACGTTACAGTTAACTATCATTTTAGCGTCGGATTCGAAAATCTACTAACAGGAGAAGGATCATATGGTGCACGAGGCAGCAATAGACCCTTGGAGACAAGTCGGCTGGAGGCCGATGTATTGAATCTCGACGCAATTTGAGTGTTCCATCGTCATTACAAGTCCTGAACGTTACAATTAACTATCATTTTTGCGTCGGATTCGAAAATCTAAACTCACAGGAGAACGACCATAAGGTGCCCGAGGCAGCAATAGACCCTTGGAAACAAGTCGGCTGGAGGTCGATGTATTGAATCTCGACTCAATTTGAGTGTTCCATTGTCATTAGGTGGCCCCGAACGTTACAATTAACAATCAGTTTTGCGTCAGGTTCGAAAATCTAGACTCACAGCAGAACGATCACATGGTGCCCGTGGCAGCTATTGACCCTTGGAGACCAGTCCGCTGGAGGACGATGTATTGAATCGCGACGCAATTTGAGTGCTCCATCGTCATTTGGAGGCCCTGAACCTTACAATTAACTATCAGTTTCGCGTCGGATTCAAAAATCCAGACTGACAGGAGACGGAACATTTGGTGCCCGAGGCAGCAATATCCCATTGGAGACAAATCAGCTGGAGGACGATGTATTGAATCTCGACGCAATTTGAGAGTTCTATCGTCATCAGGAGGCGCTGATCGTTACTGTTCACTATCAGTTTTGCGTCGGGTTCGAAAATCTAGACTCACAGCAGAACGATCACAATTTGCCCGTGGCAGCTATTGATGCTTGGAGAGAAGTCGGTTGGAGGACGATGTATTGGATCGCGACGCAAAATGAGTGTTCCATCGCCATTAGGAGGCCCTGAATGTTACAATTAACTATCAGTTTTTCGTCGGATTCGAAAATCTAGACTCACAGGAGAACGACCATAAGGTGCCCGAGGCAGCATTAGACCCTTGGAGACAAGTCGGCTGGGGGACGATGTATTGAATCTCGACGCAATTTGAGTGTTCCATCGTCATTAGGAGGCCCTAAACGTTACAATTAACTATCATTTTTACGTCGGATTCGATAATCTAAACTCACAGGAGAACGACCATAAGGTGCCCGAGGCAGCAACAGACCCTTGGAGACAAGTCGGCTGGAGGCCGATGTCTTGTATCTCGACGCAATTTGAGTGTTCCACCGTCATTACAAGGCCCTAAACGTTATAATTAACTATCATTTTTGCGTCGGATTCGAAAATCTAGACTCACAGGAGAAGGATCATATGGTGCGCGAGACAGCAATAGACCCTTGGAGACAAGTCCGCCGGAGGCCGATGTATTGAATCTCGACGCAATTTGAGTGTTGCATCGTCATTAGGAGGCCCTGAACCTTACAATTAACTATCAGTTTCGCGTCGGATTCGAAAATCTAGACTCACAGGTGACGGACCACATGGAGCCCGAGGCAGCAATATCCCCTTTTAGACAAGTCGGCTGGAGGAAGATGTATTGACTCTTAACGCAATTTGAGTGTTCCATCGTCATTAAGAGGCCCTGAGCATTACATTTAACTATCAGTTTTGCGTCGGATTCTAAAATGTTGACTCACAGGGGAACGACCATACGGTGCCCGACGCAACAATAGACCCTTGGAGACAAATCGGCTGAATGCCGATGTATTGTATCTCGAGGCAATTTGAGTGTTCCATCGTCATTAGGAACCCCTGAACGTTACAATTAACAATCAGTTTCGCGTCGGATTCGAAAATCTAGACTCACATGAGAGCGAACATAAGAGGCCGACGGCAGTAATATCCCCACGGAGACAAGTCGGTTGGAGGACAATGTATTGAATCTGGACGCAATTTGAGTGTCCCATCGTCATTAGGAGGCCCTAAACGTTACAATTAACTATCATTTTCGCGTCGGATTCGAAAATCTAGACTCACCGGAGAACGACCATAAGGTGCCCGAGGCAGCAATAGACCCTTGGAGACAAGTCGGCTGGAGGCCGATGTATTGAATTTCGACGCAAATTGAGTGTTCCATCGTCATTACAAAGCCCTGAACGTTACAATTAACTATCATTTTTGCGTCGGATTCGAAAATCTAGACTCACAGGAGAACGACCATAAGGTGCCCGAGGCAGCAATAGACTCTTGGAGACAAGTCGGCTGGAGGCCGAAGTATTGAATCTCGACGCAATTTGAGTGCTCCATCGGCATTAGTAGGCCCTGAACGTTACAGTTAACTATCATTTTAGCGTCGGATTCGAAAATCTACTTACAGGAGAAGGATCATATGGTGCACGAGACTGCAAAATCCCCTTGGATACGAGTCGACTGGAGGTCGATGTATTGAATCTCGACTCAATTTGAGTGTTCCATCGTCATTAGGTGGCCCTGAACGTTACAATTAACTATCAGTTTTGCGTCGGGTTCGAAAATCTAGACTCACAGCAGAACGATCACAGGGGCACGTGGCAGCATTAGACCCTTAGAGACAAGTCGGCTGGAGGACGATGTATTGAATCTCGACGCAGTTTGAGTGTTCCATCGTCATTAGGAAGCCCTGAACGTTACAATTAACTATCAGTTTCGCGTCGGATTCGAAAATCTAGACTCACAGGAGACGGACCACATGGAGCCCGAGGCAGCAATATCCCCTTGGAGACAAGTCGGCTGGAGGTCGATGTATTGAATCTCCACTCAATTTGAGAGTTCTATTGTCATCAGCAGGCGCTGAACAATACTATTCACTATCATTTTTGCGTCGGATTAGAAAATCTAGACTCACAGGAGAAGGATCATATGGTGCCCGAGACAGCAATATCCCCTTGGAGACAAGTCCGCTGGAGGCCGATGTATTGAATCTCGACGCAATTTGAGTGTTCCATCGTCATTAGGAGGCCCTGAAACTTACAATTAACTATCGGTTTCGCGTCGGATTCGAAAATCTAGACTCACTGGAGACGGACCACATGGAGCCCGAGGCAGAATATCCCCTTGTAGACAAGTCGGCTGGAGGAAGATGTATAGACTCTCGACGCAATTCGAGTGTTCCATCGTCATTAAGAGGCCCTGAGCATCACATTTAACTATCAGTTTTGCGTCGGATTCTAAAATCTAGACTCACAGGAGAACGACCATACGGTGCCCGAGGCAAGTCGGCTGGAGGACGATGTATTGAATCTCGACGCAATTTGAGAGTTCCATCGTCATTAGGAGGCCCTGAACGTTACAATTAACTATGATTTTTGCGTCGGATTCGAAAACGTAGAATCACCGGAGACGGACCATGTGGTGCCCGAGGCAGCGATATCCCCTTGGAGACAAGTCGGCTGGAGGCCGATATATTGAATCTCGACGCTATTTGAGAGTTCCATCGTCTTTAGGAAGCCCTGAACGTCACAATTAACAATCAGCTTCGCGTCGGATTCCAAAATCTAGACTCACATGAGAGCGAACATAAGAGGCAGGAGGCAGTAATATCCCAATGGAGACAAGTCGGCTGGAGGACGATGTATTGAATCTCGACGCAATTTGAGTGTCCCATCATCATTATGAGTCCCTGAACGTTACAATTAACTATCAGTTTCGCGTCGGATTCGAAAACCTAGACTCACAGGAGAACGACCATAAGGTGCTCGAGGCAGCAATAGACCCTTGGAGACAAGTATGCTGGAGGCCGATGTATTGAATCTCGACGCTATTTGAGTGTTCCATCGGCATTATGAGGCCCTGAACGTTACAGTTAACTATCATTTTAGCGTCGGATTCGAAAATCTACTAACAGGAGAAGGATCATATGGTGCACGAGACTGCAATATCCCCTTGGATACAAGTCGGCTGGAGGCCGATGTATTGAATCTCGACGCAATTTGAGTGTTCCGTCGTCATTAAGAGGCCATAAACCTTTCAATTAACTATCAGTTTCGCGTCGGATTCGAAAATCTACTCACAGGAGATGTTCATACGGTGCTCGAGACAGCAATATACCCCTTGGAGACAAATCGACTGGCGGCCGATGTATTGAATATCGACGCAATTTGAGTGTTCCATCGTCATTAGGAGGCCCTAAACGTTACAATTAACTATCATTTTTGCGTCGGATTCGATAATCTAAACTCACAGGAGACCGACCATAAGGTGCACGAGGCAGCAACAGACCCTTGGAGACAAGTCGGCTGGAGGTTTATGTATTGGATCGCGACGCAATTTGAGTGTTCCATCGGCATTAGGAGGCCCTGAATGTTACAATTAACTATCATTTTTGCGTCGGATTCGATAATCTAACCTCACAGGAGAACGACCATTTGGTGCCCGAGGCAGCAACAGACCCTTGGAGACAAGTCGGCTGGAGGCCGATGTATTGAATCTCGACGCAATTTGAGTGTTCCATCGTCATTACAAGGCCCTGAACGTTACAATTAACTATCATTTTTGCGTCGGATTCGATAATCTAAACTCACAGGAGAACGACCATAAGGTGCCCGAGGCAGCAATAGACCCTTGGAGACAAGCCGGCTGGAGGCCGATGTATTGAATCTCGACGCAATTTGAGTGTTCCATCGGCATTAGGAGGCCCTGAACGTTACAATTAACTATCATTATTGCGTCGGATTCGATAATTTAAACTCACAGGAGAACGACCATAAGGTGCCCGAGGCAGCAACAGACCCCTGGAAACAAGTCGGCTGGAGGCCGATGTATTGAATCTCGACGCAATTTGAGTGTTCCATCGGCATTAGGAGGCCCTGAACGTTACAGTTAACTATCATTTTAGCGTCGGATTCGAAAATCTACCAACAGGGGAAGGATCATATGGTGCACGAGACAGAAATATCCCATTGGAAACAAGTCGGCTGGAGGCCGATGTATTGAATCTCGACGCAATTTGAGAGTTCCATCGTCATTACAAGGCATCGAATGTTACAATTAACTATCATTTTTGCGTCGGATTCGAAAATCTAGACTTACAAGAGAACGACCATAAGGTGCCCGAGGCAGCATTAGACCCTTGGAGACAAGTCGGCTGGAGGACGATGTATTGAATCTCGTGCAATTTGAGTGTCCCATCGTCATTAGGAGGCCATAAACGTTACAATTAACTATCATTCTTGCGTCGGATTCGACAATCTAGACTCACAGGAGAACGACCATAAGGTGCCCGAGGCAGCAATATCCCCTTGGAGACAAGTCGGCTGGAGCCCGATGTATTGAATCTCGACGCAATTTGAGTGTTCCATCGTCATTACAAGGCCCTGAACGTTACAATTAACTATCATTTTAGCGTCGGATTCGAAAATCTACTCACAGGAGAAGTTCATACGGTGCTCGAGACAGCAATATACCCCTTGGAGACAAATCGACTGGAGGCCGATGTATTGAATATAGACGCAATTTGAGTGTTCCATCGTCATTAGGAGGCCCTAAACGTTACAATTAACTATCCTTTTGCGTCGGATTCGATAATCTAAAGTCACAGGAGAACGACCATAAGGTGCCCGAGGCAGCAACAGACCCTTGGAGACAAATCGGCTGGAGGCCGATGTGTTGAATCTCGACGCAATTTGAGTGTTCCATTGTCATTAGGAGGCCCTAAACGTTACAATTAACTATCATTTTTGCGTCGGATTCGATAATCTAAACTTACAGGAGAACGACCATAAGGTGCCCGAGGCAGCAACAGACCCTTGGAGACAAGTTGGCTGGAGGTCGATGTATTGAATCTCGACGCAATTTGAGTGTTCCATCGTCATTACAAGGCCCTGAACGTTACAATTAACTATCATTCTTGCGTCGGATTCGAAAATCTAGACTCACAGGAGAAGGATCATATTGTGCCCGAGACAGCAATATCCCCTTGGAGACAAGTCGGCTGGAGGCCGATGTGTTGAATCTCGACGCAATTTGAGTGTTCCATCGTCATTAGGAGGCCATTAACGTTACAATTAACTATCAGTTTCGCGTCGGATTCGAAAATCTAGACTCACAGGAGAACGACCATAAGGTGCCCGAGGCAGCAATAGACCCTTGGAGACAAGTCGGCTGGAGGCCGATGTATTGAATCTCGACGCAATTTGAGTGTCCCATCGTCATTAGGAGGCCCTAAACGTTACAATTAACTATCATTTTTGCATCGGATTCGATAATCTAAACTCACAGGATAACGACCATAAGGTGCCCGAGGCAGCAACAGACACTTGGAGACAAGTCGGCTGGAGGCCGATGTATTGAATCTCGACGCAATTTGAGTGTTCCATCGTCATTACAAGGCCCCGAACGTTACAATTAACTATCATTTTTGCGTCGGATTCGAAAATCTAGACTCACAGGAGAACGACCATAAGGTGCCCGAGGCAGCAACAGACCCTTGGAGACAAGTCGGCTGGAGGACGATGTATTGAATCTCGACGCAATTTGATAGTTCCATCGTCATTAGAAGGCCCTGAACGTTACAATTAACTATCATTTTTGCGTCGGATTCGAAAATCTAGACTTACAAGAGAACGACCATAAGGTGCCCGAGGCAGCAATAGACCCTTGGAGACAAGTCGGGTGGAGGCCGATGTATTGAATCTCGACGCAATTTGAGTGTTCCATCGGCATTAGGAGGCCCTGAACGTTACAATTAACTATCACTATTGCGTCGGATTCGATAATTTAAACTCACAGGAGAACGACCATAAGGTGCCCGAGGCAGCAACAGACCCTTGGAGACAAGTCGGCTGGAGGCCGATGTATTGAATCTCGACGCAATTTGAGTGTTCCATCGGCATTAGGAGGCCCTGAACGTTACAGTTAACTATCATTTTAGCGTCGGATTCGAAAATCTACCAACAGGAGAAGGATCATATGGTCCACGAGACTGCAATATCCCCTTCGATACAAGTCGGCTGGAGGCCGATGTATTGAATCTCGACGCAATTTGAGTGTTCCATCGTCATTAGGAGGCCCTAAACCTTACAATTAACTATCAGTGTCGCGTCGGATTCGAAAATCTACTCACAGGAGAAGTTCATACGGTGCTCGAGACAGCAATATACACCTTGGAGACAAATCGACTGGAGGCCGATGTATTGAATATCGACGCAAGTTGAGTGTTCCATCGTCATTAGGCGGCCCTAAACGTTACAATTAACTATCATTTTTGCGTCGGATACGATAATCTAAAGTCACAGGAGAACGACCATAAGGTGCCCGAGGCAGCAACAGACCCTTGGAGACAAGTCGGCTGGAGGCCGATGTATTGAATCTCGACGCAATTTGAGTGTTCCATCGTCATTAGGAGGCCCTAAACGTTACAATTAACTATCATTTTAGCGTCGGATTCGATAATCTAAACTCACAGGAGAACGACCATAAGGTGCCCGAAGCAGCAACAGACCCTTGGAGACAAGTCGGCTGGAGGCCGATGTATTGAATCTCGACGCAATTAGAGCGTTCCATCGTCATTACAAGGCCCTGAACGTTACAATTAACTATCATTTTTGCGTCGGATTCGAAAATCTAGACTTACAAGAGAACGACCATTTGGTGCCCGAGGCAGCATTAGACCCTTGGAGACAAGTCGGCTGGAGGACGATGTATTGAATCTCGACGCAATTTGAGTGTCCCATCGTCATTAGGAGGCCCTAAACGTTACAGTTAACTATCATTTTAGCGTCGGATTCGATAATCTAAACTCACAGGAGAACGACCATAAGGTGCCCGAAGCAGCAACAGACCCTTGGAGACAAGTCGGCTGGAGGCCGATGTATTGAATCTCGACGCAATTAGAGTGTTCCATCGTCATTACAAGGCCCTGAACGTTACAATTAACTATCATTTTTGCGTCGGATTCGAAAATCTAGACTCACAGAAGAACGACCATAAGGTGCCTGAGGCAGCAATAGACCCTTGGAGACAAGTCGGCTGGAGGTCGATGTATTGGATCGCGACGCAATTTGAGTGTTCCATCGTCAGTAGGAGGCCCTGAAAGTTACAATTAACTATCAGTTTTTCGTCGGATTCGAAAATCTAGACTCACAGCAGACGGACCATTTGGTGCCCGAGGCAGCAATATCCCCTTGGAGACAAACCGGCTGGATTACGATGTATTGAATCGCGACGCAATTTGAGTCTTCTATCGTCATTAGGAGGCCCTGAACGTTACAATTAACTATCATTTTTGCGTCGGATTCGAAAATCTAGACTCACAGGAGAAGGATCATATGGTGCCCGAGGCAGCAATAGACCCTTGGAGACAAGTCGGCTGGAGGCCGATGTATTGAATCTCGACGCAATTTGAGTGTTCCATCGGCATTAGGTGGCCCTGAACGTTACAATTAACTATCATTTTTGCGTCGGATTCGATAATCTAAACTCACAGGAGAACGACCATAAGGTGCCCGAGACAGCAATATCCCCTTGGAGACAAGTCGGCTGGAGGCCGATGTATTGAATCTCGACGCAATTTGAGTGTTCCATCGTCATTAGGAGGCCCTAAACGTTACAATTAACTATCATTTTTGCATCGGATTCGATAATAATAAACTCACAGGATAACGACCATTAGGTGCCCGAGGCAGCAACAGACCCTTGGAGACAAGTCGGCTGGAGGCCGATGTATTGAATCTCGACGCAATTTGAGTCTTCCATCGTCATTACAAGGCCCCGAACGTTACAATTAACTATCATTTTTGCGTCGGATTCGAAAATCTAGACTCACAGGAGAACGACCATAAGGTGCCCGAGGCAGCAATAGACCCTTGGAGACAAGTCGGCTGGAGGACGATGTATTGAATCTCGACGCAATTTGATAGTTCCATCGTCATTAGGAGGCCCTGAACGTTATAATTAACTATCATTTTTGCGTCGGATTCGAAAATCTAGACTTACAAGAGAACGACCATAAGGTGCCCGAGGCAGCAATAGACCCTTGGAGACAAGTCGGCTGGAGGCCGATGTATTGAATCTCGACGCAATTTGAGTGTTCCATCGGCATTAGGAGGCCCTGAACGTTACAATTAACTATCACTATTGCGTCGGATTCGATAATTTAAACTCACAGGAGAACGACCATAAGGTGCCCGAGGCAGCAACAGACCCTTGGAGACAAGTCGGCTGGAGGCCGATGTATTGAATCTCGACGCAATTTGAGTGTTCCATCGGCATTAGGAGCCCCTGAACGTTACAGTTAACTATCATTTTGGCGTCGGATTCGAAAATCTACCAACAGGAGAAGGATCATATGGTGCACCAGACTGCAATATCCCCTTCGATACAAGTCGGGTGGAGGCCGATGTGATGAATCTCGACGCAATTTGAGTGTTCCATCGTCATTAGGAGGCCCTAAACCTTACAATTAACTATCAGTTTCGGGTCGGATTCGAAAATCTACTCACAGGAGAAGTTCATACGGTGCTCGAGACAGCAATATACCCCTTGGAGACAAATCGACTGGAGGCCGATGTATTGAATATCGACGCAATTTGAGTGTTCCATCGTCATTAAGAGGCCCTAAACGTTACAATTAACTATCATTTTTGCGTCGGATTCGATAATCTAGACTCACAGGAGAACGACCATAAGGTGCCCGAGGCAGCAATAGAGCCTTGGAGACAAGTCGGCTGGAGGCCGATGTATTGAATCTCGACGCAATTTGAGAGTTCCATCGTCATTACAAGGCATCGAACGTTACAATTAACTATCATTTTAGCGTCGGATTCGAAAATCTAGACTTACAAGAGAACGACCATAAGGTGCCCGAGGCAGCATTAGACCCTTGGAGACAAGTCGGCTGGACGACGATGTATTGAATCTCGACGCAATTTGAGTGTCCCATCGTCATTAGGAGGCCCTAAACGTTACAATTAACTATCATTCTTGCGTCGGATTCGACAATCTAGACTCACAGGAGAACGACCATAAGGTGCCCGGGGCAGCAATATCCCCTTGGAGACAAGTCGGCTGGAGGCCGATGTATTGAATCTCGACGCAATTTGAGTGTTCCATCGTCATTAGGAGGCCCTAAACGTTACAATTAACTATCATTTTTGCGTCGGATTCGATAATCTAAACTCACAGGAGAACGACCATAAGGTGCCCGAGGCAGCAACAGACCCTTGGAGACAAGTCGGCTGGAGGCCGATGTATTGAGTCTCGACGCAATTTCAGTGTTCCATCGTCATTACAAGGCCCTGAACGTTACAATTAACTATCATTTTAGCGTCGGATTCGATAATCTAAACTCACAGGAGAACGACCATAAGGTGCCCGAGGCAGCAACAGACCCTTGGAGACAAGTCGGCTGGAGGCCGATGTATTGAATCTCGACGCAATTTGATTGTTCCATCATCATTACAAGGCCCTGAACAATACAATTAACTATCATTTTTGCGTCGGATTCGAAAATCTAGACTCACAGAAGAACGACCATAAGGTGCCTGAGGCAGCAATAGACCCTTGGAGACAAGTCGGCTGGAGGTCGATGTATTGGATCGCGACGCAATTTCAGTGTTCCATCGTCATTACAAGGCCCTGAAAGTTACAATTAACTATCATTATAGCGTCGGATTCGAAAACCTAGACTCACAGGAGAAGGATCATATTGTGCCCGAGACAGCAATATCCCCTTGGAGACAAGTCGGCTGGAGGCCGATGTGTTGAATCTCGACGCAATTTGAGTGTTCCATCGTCATTAGGAGGCCATGAACGTTACAATTAACTATCAGTTTCGCGTCGGATTCGAAAATCTAGACTCACAGGAGAACGACCATAAGGTGCCCGAGGTAGCAATAGACCCTTGGAGACAAGTCGGCTGGAGGCCGATGTATTGAATCTCGACGCAATTTGAGTGTTCCATCGTCATTAGGAGGCCCTAAACGTTACAATTAACTATCATTTTTGCATCGGATTCGATAATCTAAACTCACAGGAGAACGACCATAAGGTGCCCGAGGCAGCAACAGACACTTGGAGACAAGTCGGCTGGAGGCCGATGTATTGAATCCCGACGCAATTTGAGTGTTCCATCGTCATTACAAGGCCCCGAGCGTTACAATTAACTATCATTTTTGCGTCGGATTCGAAAATCTAGACTCACAGGAGAACGACCATAAGGTGCCCGAGGCAGCAATAGACCCTTGGAGACAAGTCGGCTGGAGGACGATGTATTGAATCTCGACGCAATTTGATAGTACCATCGTCATTAGGAGGCCCTGAACGTTACAATTAACTATCATTTTTGCGTCGGATTCGAAAATCTAGA
>NW_025726611.1:0-56655 GCF_021461395.2 Schistocerca americana | reverse complement strand
AACGACCATAAGGTGCCCGAGGCAGCAACAGACGCTTGGAGACAAGTCGGCTGGAGGCCGATGTATTGAATCTCGACGCAATTTGAGTGTTCCATCGTCATTAGGAGGCCCTGAACGTTACAATTCACTATCATTTTTGCGTCGGATTCGGAAATCTAGACTTACAAGAGAACGAACATTAGGTTCCCGAGGCAGCATTAGACCCTTGGAGATAAGTCGGCTGGAGGACGATGTATTGATCTTGACGCAATTTGAGTGTCCATCGTCATTACAAGGCCCTGAACGTTACAATTAACTTTCATTTTTGCGTCGGATTTCGAAAATCTAGACTCACAGGAGAACGACCATAAGGTGCCCGAGGCAGCAATAGACCCTTGGAGACAAGCCGGCTGGAGGCCGATGGTATTGAATCTCGACGCAATTTGAGAGTTCCATCGTCATTAGGAGGCCCTGAACGTTACAATTCACTATCATTTTTGCGTCGGATTCGGAAATCTAGACTCAGAGGAAAAGGACCATGTGGTGCCCGAGGCAGCAACAGACCCTTTTAGACAAGTCAGCTGGAGGCCGATGTATTGAATCTCGACGCAATTTGAGTGTTCCATCGGCATTAGGAGGCCCTGAACGTTACAATTAACTATCATTTTTGCGTCGGATTCGAAAATCTAGACTCACCGGAGACGGACCATGTGGTGCCCGAGGCAGCGATATCCCTTGGAGACAAGTCGGCTGGAGGCCGATGTATTGGATCTCGACGCAATTTGAGTGTTCCATCGGCATTAGGAGGCCCTGAACGTTACAATTAACTATCATTTTTGCGTCGGATTCGAAAATCTAGACTCACAGGAGAACGACCATGAGGTGCCCGAGGCAGCAATAGACCCTTGGAGACAAGTCGGCTGGAGGACGATGTATTGAAATCTCGACGCAATTTGAGTTTTCCATCGCATTAGGAGGCCCTAAACGTTACAATTCACTATTCATTTTTGCGTCGGATTCCGAAAATCTAGACTCACAGGAGAAGGACCATGTGGTGCCCGAGGCAGCAACAGACCCTTGGAGACAAGTCGGCTGCAGGCCGATGTATTGAATCTCGACGGCAATTTGAGTGTTCCATCGTCATTACAAGGCCCTGAACGTTACATTTAACTATCATTTTTGCTTCGGATTCGAAAATTTAGACTCACAGGAGAAAGACCATGAGGTGCCTGAGGCAGCAACAGACCCTTGGAGACAACTCGGCTGGAGGCCGATGTATTGAATCTCGACGCAATTTGAGTGTTCCATCGTCATTACAAGGCCCTGAACGTTACATTTAACTATCATTTTTGCGTCGGATTCGAAAATTTAGACTCACAGGAGAAAGACCATGAGGTGCCTGAGGCAGCAAACAGACCCTTGGAGACAAGTCGGCTGGAGGCCGATGTATTGAATCTCGACGCAATGTGAGTGTTCCATCGTCATTAGGAGGCCCTAAACGTTACAATTCACTATCATTTTTGCGTCGGATTCGAGAATCTAGACTCGCAGGAGAACGACCATAAGGTGCCCGAGGCAGCAATAGACCCTTGGAGACAAGTCGGCTGGAGGACGATGTATTGAATCTCGACGCAATTTGAGTTTTCCATCGGCATTAGGAGGCCCTGAACGTTACAATTAACTATCATTTTTGCGTCGGATTCGAAAATCTAGACTCACCGGAGACGGACCATGTGGTTGCCCGAGGCAGCGATATCCCCTTGGAGACAAGTCGGCTGGAGGCCGATGTACTGAATCTCGACGCAATTGAGAGTTCCATCGTCATTAGGAGGCCCTGAACGTTACAATTCACTATCATTTTGGCGTCGGATTCGAAAATCTAGACTCACAGGAGAAGGACCATGTGGTGCCCGAGGCAGCAACAGACCCTTTTAGACAAGTCGGCTGGAGGCCGATGTTTTGAATCTCGACGCAATTTGAGTCTTCCATCGGCATTAGGAGGCCCTGAACGTTCCAATTAACTATCATTTTTGCGTCGGATTCGAAAATCTAGACTCACAGGAGTACGACCATAAGGTGCCCGAGGGCAGCAACAGACCTTGGAGACAAGTCGGCTGGAGGCCGATGTATTGAATCTCGACGCAATTTGAGTGTTCCATCGTCATTAGGAGGCCCTAAACGTTACAATTCACTATCATTTTTGCGACGGATTCGAAAATCTAGACTCACAGGGAGAAGGAGCATGTGGTGCCCGAGGCAGCAATTGCCCCTAGGAGACAAGTCGGCTGGAGGCCGATGTATTGAATCTCGACGCATTTGAGTGTTCCATCGGCATTAGGAGGCCCTGAACGTTACAATTAACTATCATTTTTGCGTCGGATTCGAAAATCTAGACTCACCGGAGACGGACCATGTGGTGCCCGAGGCAGCGATATCCCCTTGGAGACAAGTCGGCTGGAGGCCGATGTTATTGAATCTCGACGCAATTTGAGAGTTCCATCGTCATTAGGAGGCCCTGAACGTTACAATTAACAATCATTTTTGCGTCGGATTTGAAAATCTAGACTCACAGGAGAACGACCATAAGGTGCCCGAGGAAGCAATAGACCCTTGTAGGACAAGTCGGCTGGAGGACGATGTATTGAATCTCGACGCAATCTGAGAGTTCCATCGTCATTAGGAGGCCCTAAACGTTACAATTAACTATCATTTTTGCGTCGGAATCGATAATCTAGACATACAAGAGAATGACCATAAGGTGCCCGACGCAGCAACAGACCCTTGGAGACAAGTCGGCTGGAGGCCGATGTATTGGATCTCGACGCAATTTGAGTGTTCCATCGGCATTAGGAGGCCCTGAACGTTACAATTTACTATCATTTTTGCGTCGGATTCGAAAATCTAGACTCACAGGAGAACGACCATAAGGTGCCCGAGGCAGCAACAGACCCTTGGAGACAAGTCGGCTGGAGGCCGATGTATTGAATCTCGACGCAATTTGAGTGTTCCATCGTCATTAGGAGGCCCTAACGTTACAATTCACTATCATTTTTGCGTCGGATTCGAAAATCTAGACTCACCGGAGACGGACCATGTGGTGCCCGAGGCAGCAATAGACCCTTGGAGACAAGTCGGCTGGAGGCCGATGTATTGAATCTCGACGCAATTTGAGTGTTCCATCGTCATTAGGAGGCCCTGAACGTTACAATTAACAATCATTTTTTGCGTCGGATTCAAAAATCTAGACTTACAAGAGAACGAACATTAGGTTCCCGAGGCAGCATTAGACCCTTGGAGACAAGTCGGCTGGAGGACGATGTATTGAATCTTGACGCAATTTGAGTGTCCATCGTCATTACAAGGCCCTGAACGTTGCAATTAACTTTCATTTTTGCGTCGGATTCGAAAATCTAGACTCACACGAGAACGACCATAAGGTGCCCGAGGCAGCAATAGACCCTTGGAGACAAGCCGGCTGGAGGCCGATGTATTGAATCTCGACGCAATTTGAGAGTTCCATCGTCATTAGGAGGCCCTGAACGTTACAATTCACTATCATTTTTGCGTCGGATTCGGAAATCTAGACTCAGAGGAAAGGACCATGTGGTGCCCGAGGCAGCAACAGACCCTTTTAGACAAGTCAGCTGGAGGCCGATGTATTGAATCTCGACGCAATTTGAGTGTTCCATCGGCATTAGGAGGCCCTGAACGTTACAATTAACTATCATTTTTGCGTCGGATTCGAAAATCTAGACTCACCGGAGACGGACCATGTGGTGCCCGAGGCAGCGATATCCCCTTGGAGGACAAGTCGGCTGGAGGCCGATGTATTGAATCTCGACGCAATTTGAGTGTTCCATCGTCATTACAAGGCCCTGAACGTTACATTTAACTATCATTTTTGCGTCGGATTCGAAATTTAGACTCACAGGAGAAGGACCATGTGGTGCCCGAGGCAGCAACAGACCCTTGGAGACAAGTCGGCTGGAGGCCGATGTATTGAATCTCGACGCAATTTGAGTGTTCCATCGTCATTACAAGGCCCTGAACGTTACATTTAACTATCATTTTTGCGTCGGATTCGAAAATTTAGACTCACAGGAGAAAGACCATGAGGTGCCTGAGGCAGCAACAGACCCTTGGAGACAAGTCGGCTGGAGGCCGATGTATTGAATCTCGACGCAATGTGAGTGTTCCATCGTCATTAGGAGGCCCTAAACGTTACAATTCACTATCATTTTTGCGTCGGATTCGAGAATCTAGACTCGCAGGAGAACGACCATAAGGTGCCCGAGGCAGCAATAGACCCTTGGAGACAAGTCGGCTGGAGGACGATGTATTGAATCTCGACGCAATTTGAGTTTTCCATCGGCATTAGGAGGCCCTGAACGTTACAATTAACTATCATTTTTGCGTCGGATTCGAAAATCTAGACTCACCGGAGACGGACCATGTGGTGCCCGAGGCAGCGATATCCCCTTGGAGACAAGTCGGCTGGAGGCCGATGTATTGAATCTCGACGCAATTTGAGAGTTCCATCGTCATTAGGAGGCCCTGAACGTTACAATTCACTATCATTTTGGCGTCGGATTCGAAAATCTAGACTCACAGGAGAAGGACCATGTGGTGCCCGAGGCAGCAACAGACCCTTTTAGACAAGTCGGCTGGAGGCCGATGTTTTGAATCTCGACGCAATTTGAGTCTTCCATCGGCATTAGGAGGCCCTGAACGTTCCAATTAACTATCATTTTTGCGTCGGATTCGAAAATCTAGACTCACCGGAGACGGACCATGTGGTGCCCGAGGCAGCAATATCCCCTTGGAGACAAGTCGGCTGGAGGCCGATGTATTGGATCTCGACGCAATTTGAGTGTTCCATCGGCATTAGGAGGCCCTGAACGTTACAATTAACCATCATTTTTGCGTCGGATTCGAAAATCTAGACTCACAGGAAAACGACCATAAGGTGCCCGAGGCAGCAACAGACGCTTGGAGACAAGTCGGCTGGAGGCCGATGTATTGAATCTCGACGCAATTTGAGTGTTCCATCGTCATTATGAGGCCCTAAACGTTACAATTCACTATCATTTTTGCGTCGGATTCGAAAATCTAGACTCACAGGAGAAGGACCATGTGGTGCCCGAGGCAGCAACAGACCCTTGGAGACAAGTCGGCTGCAGGCCGATGTATTGAATCTCGACGCAATTTGAGTGTTCCATCGTCATTACAAGGCCCTGAACGTTACATTTAACTATCATTTTTGCGTCGGATTCGAAAATTTAGACTCACAGGAGAAAGACCATGAGGTGCCTGAGGCAGCAACAGACCCTTGGAGACAACTCGGCTGGAGGCCGATGTATTGAATCTCGACGCAATTTGAGTGTTCCATCGTCATTACAAGGCCCTGAACGTTACATTTAACTATCATTTTTGCGTCGGATTCGAAAATTTAGACTCACAGGAGAAAGACCATGAGGTGCCTGAGGCATCAACAGACCCTTGGAGACAAGTCGGCTTGAGGCCGATGTATTGAATCTCGACGCAATGTGAGTGTTCCATCGTCATTAGGAGGCCCTAAACGTTACAATTCACTATCATTTTTGCGTCGGATTCGAGAATCTAGACTCGCAGGAGAAGGACCATGTGGTGCCCGAGGCAGCAATAGACCCTTGGAGACAAGTCGGCTGGAGGCCGATGTATTGAATCTAGATGCAATTTGAGTGTTCCATCGTCATTACAAGGCCCTGAACGTTACATTTAACTATCATTTTTGCGTAGGATTCGAAAATTTAGACTCACAGGAGAACGACCATAAGGTGCCCGAGGCAGCAATAGACCCTTGGAGACAAGCCGGCTGGAGGCCGATGTATTGAATCTCGACGCAATTTGAGTGTTCCATCGGCATTAGGAGGCCCTGAACGTTACAATTAACTATCATTTTTGCGTCGGATTCGAAAATCTAGACTCACAGGAGAACGACCATGAGGTGCCTGAGACTGCAATATCCTCTTGGATACAAGTCGACTGGAGGTCGATGTATTGAATCTCGACGCAATTTGAGGCTTCTATCGTCATTAGGAGGCGCCGAACGTTACAATTCACTATCATTTTTGCGTCGGATTCGATAATCTAAACTCACAGGAGAACGACCTTAAGGTGCCGAGGCAGCAACAGACCCTTGGAGACAAGTCGGCTGGAGGCCGATGTATTGAACCTCGACGCAATTTGAGTGTTCCATCGTCATTAGGAGGCCCTGAACGTTACAATTAACTATCATTTTTGCGTCGGATTCGAAAATCTAGACTCACCGGAGACGGACCATGTGGTGCCCGAGGCAGCGATATCCCCTTGGAGACAAGTCGGCTGGAGGCCGATGTATTGAATCTCGACGCAATTTGAGAGTTCCATCGTCATTAGGAGGCCCTGAACGTTACAATTCACTATCATTTTGGCGTCGGATTCGAAAATCTAGACTCACAGGAGAAGGACCATGTGGTGCCCGAGGCAGCAACAGACCCTTTTAGACAAGTCGGCTGGAGGCCGATGTTTTGAATCTCGACGCAATTTGAGTCTTCCATCGGCATTAGGAGGCCCTGAACGTTCCAATTAACTATCATTTTTGCGTCGGATTCGAAAATCTAGACTCACCGGAGACGGACCATGTGGTGCCCGAGGCAGCAATATCCCCTTGGAGACAAGTCGGCTGGAGGCCGATGTATTGGATCTCGACGCAATTTGAGTGTTCCATCGGCATTAGGAGGCCCTGAACGTTACAATTAACCATCATTTTTGCGTCGGATTCGAAAATCTAGACTCACAGGAAAACGACCATAAGGTGCCCGAGGCAGCAACAGACGCTTGGAGACAAGTCGGCTGGAGGCCGATGTATTGAATCTCGACGCAATTTGAGTGTTCCATCGTCATTATGAGGCCCTAAACGTTACAATTCACTATCATTTTTGCGTCGGATTCGAAAATCTAGACTCACAGGAGAAGGACCATGTGGTGCCCGAGGCAGCAACAGACCCTTGGAGACAAGTCGGCTGCAGGCCGATGTATTGAATCTCGACGCAATTTGAGTGTTCCATCGTCATTACAAGGCCCTGAACGTTACATTTAACTATCATTTTTGCGTCGGATTCGAAAATTTAGACTCACAGGAGAAAGACCATGAGGTGCCTGAGGCAGCAACAGACCCTTGGAGACAACTCGGCTGGAGGCCGATGTATTGAATCTCGACGCAATTTGAGTGTTCCATCGTCATTACAAGGCCCTGAACGTTACATTTAACTATCATTTTTGCGTCGGATTCGAAAATTTAGACTCACAGGAGAAAGACCATGAGGTGCCTGAGGCATCAACAGACCCTTGGAGACAAGTCGGCTTGAGGCCGATGTATTGAATCTCGACGCAATGTGAGTGTTCCATCGTCATTAGGAGGCCCTAAACGTTACAATTCACTATCATTTTTGCGTCGGATTCGAGAATCTAGACTCGCAGGAGAAGGACCATGTGGTGCCCGAGGCAGCAATAGACCCTTGGAGACAAGTCGGCTGGAGGCCGATGTATTGAATCTAGATGCAATTTGAGTGTTCCATCGTCATTACAAGGCCCTGAACGTTACATTTAACTATCATTTTTGCGTAGGATTCGAAAATTTAGACTCACAGGAGAACGACCATAAGGTGCCCGAGGCAGCAATAGACCCTTGGAGACAAGCCGGCTGGAGGCCGATGTATTGAATCTCGACGCAATTTGAGTGTTCCATCGGCATTAGGAGGCCCTGAACGTTACAATTAACTATCATTTTTGCGTCGGATTCGAAAATCTAGACTCACAGGAGAACGACCATGAGGTGCCTGAGACTGCAATATCCTCTTGGATACAAGTCGACTGGAGGTCGATGTATTGAATCTCGACGCAATTTGAGGCTTCTATCGTCATTAGGAGGCGCCGAACGTTACAATTCACTATCATTTTTGCGTCGGATTCGATAATCTAAACTCACAGGAGAACGACCTTAAGGTGCCGAGGCAGCAACAGACCCTTGGAGACAAGTCGGCTGGAGGCCGATGTATTGAACCTCGACGCACTTTGAGTGTTCCATCGTCATTAGGAGGCCCTGAACGTTACAATTAACTATCATTTTTGCGTCGGATTCGATAATCTAGACTCACAGGAGAAGGACCATGTTGTGCCCGAGGGAGCAATAGACCCTTGGAGACAAGTCGGCTGCAGGCCGATGTATTGAATCTTGACGCAATTTGAGTGTCCATCGTCATTACAAGGCCCTGAACGTTACAATTAACTTTCATTTTTGCGTCGGATTCGAAAATCTAGACTCACAGGAGAACGACCATAAGGTGCCCGAGGCAGCACTAGACCCTTGGAGACAGGTCGGCTGGAGGTCGATGTATTGAATCTCGACGCAATTTGAGTGTTCCATCGGCATTAGGAGGCCCTGAACGTTACAATTAACTTTCATTTTTGCGTCGGATTCGAAAATCTAGACTCACTGGAGAAGGACCACGAGGTGCCCGAGGCAGCAAGAGACCCTTGGAGACAAGTCGGCTGGAGGCCGATGTATTGAATCTCGACGCAATTTGAGTGTTCCATCGGCATTAGGAGGCCCTGAACGTTACAATTAACTATCATTTTTACGTCGGATTCGAAAATCTAGAATCACCGGAGACGGACCATGTGGTGCCCGAGGCAGCGATATCCCCTTGGAGACAAGTCGGCTGGAGGCCGATGTATTGAATCTTGACGCAATTTGAGTGTCCATCGTCATTACAAGGCCCTGAACGTTACAATTAACTTTCATTTTTGCGTCGGATTCGAAAATCTAGACTCACTGGAGAAGGACCACGAGGTGCCCGAGGCAGCAAGAGACCCTTGGAGACAAGTCGGCTGGAGGCCGATGTATTGAATCTCGACGCAATTTGAGTGTTCCATCGTCATTAGGAGGCCCTAAACGTTACAATTCACTATCATTTTTGCGTCGGATTCGAAAATCTAGACTCACAGGAGAAGGACCATGTGGTGCCCGAGGCAGCAATAGAAACTTGGAGACAAGTCGGCTGCAGGCCGATGTATTGAATCTAGACGCAATTTGAGTGTTCCATCGTCATTACAAGGCCCTGAACGTTACAATTAACTATCGTTTTTGCGTCGGATTCGAAAATTTAGACTCACAGGAGAAAGACCATGAGGTGCCTGAGGCAGCAACAGACCCTTGGAGACAAGTCGGCTGGAGGCCGATGTATTGAATCTCGACGCAATTTGAGTGTTCCATCGGCATTACAAGGCCCTGAACGTTACAATTAACTTTCATTTTTGCGTCGGATTCGAAAATCTAGACTCACTGGAGAAGGACCACGAGGTGCCCGAGGCAGCAAGAGACCCTTGGAGACAAGTCGGCTGGAGGCCGATGTATTGAATCTCGACGCAATTTGAGTGTTCCATCGTCATTAGGAGGCCCTAAACGTTACAATTCACTATCATTTTTGCGTCGGATTCGAAAATCTAGACTCACAGGAGAAGGACCATGTGGTGCCCGAGGCAGCAATAGAAACTTGGAGACAAGTCGGCTGCAGGCCGATGTATTGAATCTAGACGCAATTTGAGTGTTCCATCGTCATTACAAGGCCCTGAACGTTACAATTAACTATCGTTTTTGCGTCGGATTCGAAAATTTAGACTCACAGGAGAAAGACCATGAGGTGCCTGAGGCAGCAACAGACCCTTGGAGTCAAGTCGGCTGGAGGCCGATGTATTGAATCTCGACGCAATTTGAGTGTTCCATCGGCATTAGGAGGCCCTGAACGTTACAATTAACTATCATTTTTGAGTCGGATTCGAAAATCTAGACTCACCGGAGACGGACCATGTGGTGCCCGAGGCAGCGATATCCCCTTGGAGACAAGTCGGCTGGGGGCCGATGTATTGAATCTCGACGCAATTTGAGAGTTCCATCGTCATTAGGAGGCCCTGAACGTTACAATTCACTATCATTTTTGCGTCGGATTCGAAAATCTAGACTCAGAGGAAAAGGACCATGTGGTGCCCGAGGCAGCAACAGACCCTTTTAGACAAGTCAGCTGGAGGCCGATGTATTGAATCTCGACGCAATTTGAGTGTTCCATCGGCATTAGGAGGCCCTGAACGTTACAATTAACTATCATTTTTGCGTCGGATTCGAAAATCTAGACTCACCGGAGACGGACCATGTGGTGCCGAGGAAGCGATATCCCCTTGGAGACAAGTCGGCTGGAGGCCGATGTATTGGATCTCGACGCAATTTGAGTGTTCCATCGGCATTAGGAGGCCCTGAACGTTACAATTAACTATCATTTTTGCGTCGGATTCGAAAATCTAGACTCACAGGAGAACGACCATAAGGTGCCCGAGGCAGCAATAGACCCTTGGAGACAAGTCGGCTGGAGGACGATGTATTGAATCTCGACGCAATTTGAGTTTTCCATCGGCATTAGGAGGCCCTGAACGTTACAATTAACTATCATTTTTGCGTCGGATTCGAAAATCTAGACTCACCGGAGACGGACCATGTGGTGCCCGAGGCAGCGATATCCCCTTGGAGACAAGTCGGCTGGAGGCCGATGTATTGAATCTCGACGCAATTTGAGAGTTCCATCGTCATTAGGAGGCCCTGAACGTTACAATTCACTATCATTTTGGCGTCGGATTCGAAAATCTAGACTCACAGGAGAAGTACCACGTGGTGCCCGAGGCAGCAGCAGACCCTTTTAGACAAGTCGGCTGGAGGCCGATGTTTTGAATCTCGACGCAATTTGAGTCTTCCATCGGCATTAGGAGGCCCTGAACGTTCCAATTAACTATCATTTTTGCGTCGGATTCGAAAATCTAGACTCACCGGAGACGGACCATGTGGTGCCCGAGGCAGCAATATCCCCTTGGAGACAAGTCGGCTGGAGGCCGATGTATTGGATCTCGACGCAATTTGAGTGTTCCATCGGCATTAGGAGGCCCTGAACGTTACAATTAACTATCATTTTTGCGTCGGATTCGAAAATCTAGACTCACAGGAAAACGACCATAAGGTGCCCGAGGCAGCAACAGACCCTCGGAGACAAGTCGGCTGGAGGCCGATGTATTGAATCTCGACGCAATTTGAGTGTTCCATCGTCATTAGGAGGCCCTAAACGTTACAATTCACTATCATTTTTGCGTCGGATTCGAAAATCTAGACATCACAGGAGAAGGACCATGTGGTGCCCGAGGCAGCAACAGACCCTTGGAGACAAGTCGGCTGCAGGCCGATGTATTGAATCTCGACGCAATTTGAGTGTTCCATCGTCATTACAAGGCCCTGAACGTTACATTTAACTATCATTTTTGCGTCGGATTCGAAAATTTAGACTCACCGGAGACGGACCATGCGGTGCCCGAGGCAGCGATATCCCCTTGGAGACAAGTCGGCTGGAGGCCGATGTATTGAATCTCGACGCAATTTGAGAGTTCCATCGACATTAGGAGGCCCTGAACCTTACAAATAACTATCATTTTTGCGTCGGATTCGAAAATCTAGACTCACAGGAGAAGGACCATGTTGTGCCCGAGGGAGCAATAGACCCTTGGAGACAAGTCGGCTGCAGGCCGATGTATTGAATCTTGACGCAATTTGAGTGTCCATCGTCATTACAAGGCCCTGAACGTTACAATTAACTTTCATTTTTGCGTCGGATTCGAAAATCTAGACTCACAGGAGAACGACCATAAGGTGCCCGAGGCAGCACTAGACCCTTGGAGACAGGTCGGCTGGAGGTCGATGTATTGAATCTCGACGCAATTTGAGTGTTCCATCGGCATTAGGAGGCCCTGAACGTTACAATTAACTTTCATTTTTGCGTCGGATTCGAAAATCTAGACTCACTGGAGAAGGACCACGAGGTGCCCGAGGCAGCAAGAGACCCTTGGAGACAAGTCGGCTGGAGGCCGATGTATTGAATCTCGACGCAATTTGAGTGTTCCATCGGCATTAGGAGGCCCTGAACGTTACAATTAACTATCATTTTTACGTCGGATTCGAAAATCTAGAATCACCGGAGACGGACCATGTGGTGCCCGAGGCAGCGATATCCCCTTGGAGACAAGTCGGCTGGAGGCCGATGTATTGAATCTTGACGCAATTTGAGTGTCCATCGTCATTACAAGGCCCTGAACGTTACAATTAACTTTCATTTTTGCGTCGGATTCGAAAATCTAGACTCACTGGAGAAGGACCACGAGGTGCCCGAGGCAGCAAGAGACCCTTGGAGACAAGTCGGCTGGAGGCCGATGTATTGAATCTCGACGCAATTTGAGTGTTCCATCGTCATTAGGAGGCCCTAAACGTTACAATTCACTATCATTTTTGCGTCGGATTCGAAAATCTAGACTCACAGGAGAAGGACCATGTGGTGCCCGAGGCAGCAATAGAAACTTGGAGACAAGTCGGCTGCAGGCCGATGTATTGAATCTAGACGCAATTTGAGTGTTCCATCGTCATTACAAGGCCCTGAACGTTACAATTAACTATCGTTTTTGCGTCGGATTCGAAAATTTAGACTCACAGGAGAAAGACCATGAGGTGCCTGAGGCAGCAACAGACCCTTGGAGACAAGTCGGCTGGAGGCCGATGTATTGAATCTCGACGCAATTTGAGTGTTCCATCGGCATTACAAGGCCCTGAACGTTACAATTAACTTTCATTTTTGCGTCGGATTCGAAAATCTAGACTCACTGGAGAAGGACCACGAGGTGCCCGAGGCAGCAAGAGACCCTTGGAGACAAGTCGGCTGGAGGCCGATGTATTGAATCTCGACGCAATTTGAGTGTTCCATCGTCATTAGGAGGCCCTAAACGTTACAATTCACTATCATTTTTGCGTCGGATTCGAAAATCTAGACTCACAGGAGAAGGACCATGTGGTGCCCGAGGCAGCAATAGAAACTTGGAGACAAGTCGGCTGCAGGCCGATGTATTGAATCTAGACGCAATTTGAGTGTTCCATCGTCATTACAAGGCCCTGAACGTTACAATTAACTATCGTTTTTGCGTCGGATTCGAAAATTTAGACTCACAGGAGAAAGACCATGAGGTGCCTGAGGCAGCAACAGACCCTTGGAGTCAAGTCGGCTGGAGGCCGATGTATTGAATCTCGACGCAATTTGAGTGTTCCATCGGCATTAGGAGGCCCTGAACGTTACAATTAACTATCATTTTTGAGTCGGATTCGAAAATCTAGACTCACCGGAGACGGACCATGTGGTGCCCGAGGCAGCGATATCCCCTTGGAGACAAGTCGGCTGGGGGCCGATGTATTGAATCTCGACGCAATTTGAGAGTTCCATCGTCATTAGGAGGCCCTGAACGTTACAATTCACTATCATTTTTGCGTCGGATTCGAAAATCTAGACTCAGAGGAAAAGGACCATGTGGTGCCCGAGGCAGCAACAGACCCTTTTAGACAAGTCAGCTGGAGGCCGATGTATTGAATCTCGACGCAATTTGAGTGTTCCATCGGCATTAGGAGGCCCTGAACGTTACAATTAACTATCATTTTTGCGTCGGATTCGAAAATCTAGACTCACCGGAGACGGACCATGTGGTGCCGAGGAAGCGATATCCCCTTGGAGACAAGTCGGCTGGAGGCCGATGTATTGGATCTCGACGCAATTTGAGTGTTCCATCGGCATTAGGAGGCCCTGAACGTTACAATTAACTATCATTTTTGCGTCGGATTCGAAAATCTAGACTCACAGGAGAACGACCATAAGGTGCCCGAGGCAGCAATAGACCCTTGGAGACAAGTCGGCTGGAGGACGATGTATTGAATCTCGACGCAATTTGAGTTTTCCATCGGCATTAGGAGGCCCTGAACGTTACAATTAACTATCATTTTTGCGTCGGATTCGAAAATCTAGACTCACCGGAGACGGACCATGTGGTGCCCGAGGCAGCGATATCCCCTTGGAGACAAGTCGGCTGGAGGCCGATGTATTGAATCTCGACGCAATTTGAGAGTTCCATCGTCATTAGGAGGCCCTGAACGTTACAATTCACTATCATTTTGGCGTCGGATTCGAAAATCTAGACTCACAGGAGAAGTACCACGTGGTGCCCGAGGCAGCAGCAGACCCTTTTAGACAAGTCGGCTGGAGGCCGATGTTTTGAATCTCGACGCAATTTGAGTCTTCCATCGGCATTAGGAGGCCCTGAACGTTCCAATTAACTATCGTTTTTGCGTCGGATTCGAAAATCTAGACTCACCGGAGACGGACCATGTGGTGCCCGAGGCAGCAATATCCCCTTGGAGACAAGTCGGCTGGAGGCCGATGTATTGGATCTCGACGCAATTTGAGTGTTCCATCGGCATTAGGAGGCCCTGAACGTTACAATTAACTATCATTTTTGCGTCGGATTCGAAAATCTAGACTCACAGGTAAACGACCATAAGGTGCCCGAGGCAGCAACAGACCCTTGGAGACAAGTCGGCTGGAGGCCGATGTATTGAATCTCGACGCAATTTGAGTGTTCCATCGTCATTAGGAGGCCCTAAACGTTACAATTCACTATCATTTTTGCGTCGGATTCGAAAATCTAGACATCACAGGAGAAGGACCATGTGGTGCCCGAGGCAGCAACAGACCCTTGGAGACAAGTCGGCTGCAGGCCGATGTATTGAATCTCGACGCAATTTGAGTGTTCCATCGTCATTACAAGGCCCTGAACGTTACATTTAACTATCATTTTTGCGTCGGATTCGAAAATTTAGACTCACAGGAGAAAGACCATGAGGTGCCTGAGGCAGCAACAGACCCTTGGAGACAACTCGGCTGGAGGCCGATGTATTGAATCTCGACGCAATTTGAGTGTTCCATCGTCATTACAAGGCCCTGAACGTTACATTTAACTATCATTTTTGCGTCGGATTCGAAAATTTAGACTCACAGGAGAAAGATCATGATGTGCCTGAGGCAGCAACAGACCCTTGGAGACAAGTCGGCTGGAGGCCGATGTATTGAATCTCGACGCAATGTGAGTGTTCCATCGTCATTAGGAGGCCCTAAACGTTACAATTCACTATCATTTTTGCGTCGGATTCGAAAATCTAGACTCGCAGGAGAAGGACCATGTGGTGCCCGAGGCAGCAATAGACCCTTGGAGACAAGTCGGCTGGAGGCCGATGTATTGAATCTCGATGCAATTTGAGTGTTCCATCGTCATTACAAGGCCCTGAACGTTACATTTAACTATCATTTTTGCGTAGGATTCGAAAATTTAGACTCACAGGAGAACGACCATAAGGTGCCCGAGGCAGCAATAGACCCTTGGAGACAAGCCGGCTGGAGGCCGATGTATTGAATCTCGACGCAATTTGAGTGTTCCATCGGCATTAGGAGGCCCTGAACGTTACAATTAACTATCATTTTTGCGTCGGATTCGATAATCTAAACTCACAGGAGAACGACCATAAGGTGCCGAGGCAGCAACAGACCCTTGGAGACAAGTCGGCTGGAGGCCGATGTATTGAATCTCGACGCAATTTGAGTGTTCCATCGTCATTAGGAGGCCCTGAACGTTACAATTAACTATCATTTTTGCGTCGGATTCGAAAATCTAGACTCACAGGAGAACGACCATAAGGTGCCCGAGGCAGCAATAGACCCTTGCAGACAAGTCGGCTGGAGGACGATGTATTGAATCTCGACGCAATTTGAGTTTTCCATCGGCTTTAGGAGGCCCTGAACGTTACAATTAACTATCATTTTTGCGTCGGATTCGAAAATCTAGACTCACAGGAGAACGACCATAAGGTGCCCGAGGCAGCAATAGACCCTTGCAGACAAGTCGGCTGGAGGACGATGTATTGAATCTCGACGCAATTTGAGTTTTCCATCGGCATTAGGAGGCCCTGAACGTTACAATTAACTATCATTTTGGCGTCGGATTCGAAAATCTAGACTCACAGGAGAAGGACCACGTGGTGCCCGAGGCAGCAACAGACCCTTTTAGACAAGTCGGCTGGAGGCCGATGTTTTGAATCTCGACGCAATTTGAGTCTTCCATCGGCATTAGGAGGCCCTGAACGTTCCAATTAACTATCATTTTTGCGTCGGATTCGAAAATCTAGACTCACCGGAGACGGACCATGTGGTGCCCGAGGCAGCAATAACCCCTTGGAGACAAGTCGGCTGGAGGCCGATGTATTGGATCTCGACGCAATTTGAGTGTTCCATCGGCATTAGGAGGCCCTGAACGTTACAATTAACTATCATTTTTGCGTCGGATTCGAAAATCTAGACTCACAGGAAAACGACCATAAGGTGCCCGAGGCAGCAACAGACCCTTGGAGACAAGTCGGCTGGAGGCCGATGTATTGAATCTCGACGCAATTTGAGTGTTCCATCGTCATTAGGAGGCCCTAAACGTTACAATTCACTATCATTTTTGCGTCGGATTCGAAAATCTAGACTCACAGGAGAAGGACCATGTGGTGCCCGAGGCAGCAACAGACCCTTGGAGACAAGTCGGCTGCAGGCCGATGTATTGAATCTCGACGCAATTTGAGTGTTCCATCGTCATTACAAGGCCCTGAACGTTACATTTAACTATCATTTTTGCGTCGGATTCGAAAATTTAGACTCCCAGGAGAAAGATCATGATGTGCCTGAGGCAGCAACAGACCCTTGGAGACAAGTGGGCTGGAGGCCGATGTATTGAATCTCGACGCAATGTGAGTGTTCCATCGTCATTAGGAGGCCCTAAACGTTACAATTCACTATCATTTTTGCGTCGGATTCGAAAATCTAGACTCGCAGGAGAAGGACCATGTGGTGCCCGAGGCAGCAATAGACCCTTGGAGACAAGTCGGCTGGAGGCCGATGTATTGAATCTCGATGCAATTTGAGTGTTCCATCGTCATTACAAGGCCCTAAACGTTACAATTCACTATCATTTTTGCGTCGGATTCGAAAATCTAGACTCGCAGGAGAACGACCATAAGGATCCCGAGGCAGCAATAGACCCTTGGAGACAAGCCGGCTGGAGGCCGATGTATTGAATCTCGACGCAATTTGAGTGTTCCATCGGCATTAGGAGGCCCTGAACGTTACAATTAACTATCATTTTTGCGTCGGATTCGAAAATCTAGACTCACCGGAGGCGGACCATGTGGTGCCCGAGGCAGCGATATCCCCTTGGAGACAAGTCGGCTGGAGGCCGATGTATTGAATCTTGACGCAATTTGAGTGTCCATCGTCATTACAAGGCCCTGAACGTTACAATTAACTTTCATTTTTGCGTCGGATTCGAAAATCTAGACTCACTGGAGAAGGACCACGAGGTGCCCGAGGCAGCAAGAGACCCTTGGAGACAAGTCGGCTGGAGGCCGATGTATTGAATCTCGACGCAATTTGAGTGTTCCATCGTCATTAGGAGGCCCTAAACGTTACAATTAACTTTCATTTTTGCGTCGGATTCGAAAATCTAGACTCACTGGAGAAGGACCACGAGGTGCCCGAGGCAGCAAGAGACCCTTGGAGACAAGTCGGCTGGAGGCCGATGTATTGAATCTCGACGCAATTTGAGTGTTCCATCGTCATTAGGAGGCCCTAAACGTTACAATTCGCTATCATTTTTGCGTCGGATTCGAAAATCTAGACTCACAGGAGAAGGACCATGTGGTGCCCGAGGCAGCAATAGAAACTTGGAGACAAGTCGGCTGCAGGCCGATGTATTGAATCTAGACGCAATTTGAGTGTTCCATCGTCATTACAAGGCCCTGAACGTTACAATTAACTATCGTTTTTGCGTCGGATTCGAAAATTTAGACTCACAGGAGAAAGACCATGAGGTGCCTGAGGCAGCAACAGACCCTTGGAGACAAGTCGGTTGGAGGCCGATGTATTGAATCTCGACGCAATTTGAGTGTTCCATCGGCATTAGGAGGCCCTGAACGTTACAATTAACTATCATTTTTGCGTCGGATTCGAAAATCTAGACTCACTGGAGACGGACCATGTGGTGCCCGAGGCAGCGATATCCCCTTGGAGACAAGTCGGCTGGAGGCCGATGTATTGAATCTCGACGCAATTTGAGAGTTCCATCGTCATTAGGAGGCCCTGAACGTTACAATTAACAATCATTTTTGAGTCGGATTTGAAAATCTAGACTCACAGGAGAACGACCATAAGGTGCCCGAGGAAGCAATAGACCCTTGGAGACAAGTCGGCTGGAGGCCGATGTATTGAATCTCGACGCAATCTGTGAGTTCCATCGTCATTAGGAGGCACTAAACGTTACAATTAACTATCATTTTTGCGTCGAAATCGATAATCTAGACATACAAGAGAATGACCATAAGGTGCCCGACGCAGCAACAGACCCTTGGAGACAAGTCGGCTGGAGGCCGATGTATTGAATCTCGACGCAATTTTAGTCTTCCATCGTCATTAGGAGGCCCTAAACGTTACAATTCACTATCATTTTTGCGTCGGATTCGAAAATCTAGACTCACAGGAGAAGGACCATGTGGTGCCCGAGGCAGCAACAGACCCTTGGAGACAAGTCGGCTGCAGGCCGATGTATTGAATCTCGACGCAATTTGAGTGTTCCATCGTCACTGCAAGGCCCTGAACGTTACAATTAACTATCATTTTTGCGTCGGATTCGAAAATCTAGACTCACAGGAGAAGGACCACGAGGTGCCCGAGGCAGCAATAGACCCTTGGAGACAAGTCGGCTGGAGGCCGATGTATTGAATCTCGACGCAATTTGAGTGTTCCATCGTCATTAGGAGGCCCTAAACGTTACAATTCACTATCATTTTTGCGTCGGATTCGAAAATCTAGACTCGCAGGAGAAGGACCATGTGGTGCCCGAGGCAGCAATAGACCCTTGGAGACAAGTCGGCTGCAGGCCGATGTATTGAATCTAGACGCAATTTGAGTGTTCCATCGTCATTACAAGGCCCTGAACGTTACAATCAACTATCATTTTTGCGTCGGATTCGAAAATTTAGACTCACAGGAGAAAGACCATGAGGTGCCTGAGGCAGCAACAGACCCTTGGAGACAAGTCGGCTGGAGGCCGATGTATTGAATCTCGACGCAATTTGAGTGTTCCATCGTCATTAGGAGGCCCTAAACGTTACAATTCACTATCATTTTTGCGTCGGATTCGAAAATCTAGACTCGCAGGAGAAGGACCATGTGGTGCCCGAGGCAGCAATAGACCCTTGGAGACAAGTCGGCTGCAGGCCGATGTATTGAATCTAGACGCAATTTGAGTGTTCCATCGTCATTACAAGGCACCTGAACGTTACAATTAACTATCATTTTTGCGTCGGATTCGAATATCCAGACTTACAAGAGAACGACCATGAGGTGCCTGAGACTGCAATATCCTCTTGGATACAAGTCGACTGGAGGTCGATGTATTGAATCTCGACGCAATTTGAGTCTTCTATCGTCATTAGGACGGGCTGAACGTTACAATTCACTATCATTTTTGCGTCGGATTCGATAATCTAAACTCACAGGAGAACGACTATAAGGTGCCGAGGCAGCAACAGACCCTTGGAGACAATTCGGCTGGAGGCCGATGTATTGAATCTCGACGCAAATTGAGTGTTCCAACGTCATTAGGAGGCCCTGAACGTTACAATTAACTATCATTTTTGCGTCCGATTCGAAAATCTAGAGTCTCAGGAGAAGGACCATGTGGTGCCCGAGGCAGCAATAGACCCTTGGAGACAAGTCGGCTGCAGGCCGATGTATTGAATCTTGACGCAATTTGAGTGTTCCATCGTCAATACAAGGCCCTGAACGTTACAATTAACTATCATTTTTGCGTCGGATTCGAAAATCTAGACTCACAGGAGAACGACCATAAGGTGCCCGAGGCAGCAACAAACCCTTGGAGACAAGTCGGCTGGAGGCCGATGTATTGAATCTCGACGCAATTTGAGTGTTCCATCGTCATTAGGAGGCCCTAAACGTTACAATTCACTATCATTTTTGCGTCGGATTCGAAAATCTAGACTCACAGGAGAAGGACCATGTGGTGCCCGAGGCAGCAATAGACCATTGGAGACAAGTCGGCTGCAGGCCGATGTATTGAATCTCGACGCAATTTGAGTGTTCCATCGTCATTACAAGGCCCTGAACGTTACATTTAACTATCATTTTTGCGTCGGATTCGAAAATTTAGACTCACAGGAGAAAGATCATGATGTGCCTGAGGCAGCAACAGACCCTTGGAGACAAGTCGGCTGGAGGCCGATGTATTGAATCTCGACGCAATGTGAGTGTTCCATCGTCATTAGGAGGCCCTAAACGTTACAATTCACTATCATTTTTGCGTCGGATTCGAAAATCTAGACTCGCAGGAGAAGGACCATGTGGTGCCCGAGGCAGCAATAGACCCTTGGAGACAAGTCGGCTGGAGGCCGATGTATTGAATCTCGATGCAATTTGAGTGTTCCATCGTCATTACAAGGCCCTGAACGTTACATTTAACTATCATTTTTGCGTAGGATTCGAAAATTTAGACTCACAGGAGAACGACCATAAGGTGCCCGAGGCAGCAATAGACCCTTGGAGACAAGCCGGCTGGAGGCCGATGTATTGAATCTCGACGCAATTTGAGTGTTCCATCGGCATTAGGAGGCCCTGAACGTTACAATTAACTATCATTTTTGCGTCGGATTCGATAATCTAAACTCACAGGAGAACGACCATAAGGTGCCGAGGCAGCAACAGACCCTTGGAGACAAGTCGGCTGGAGGCCGATGTATTGAATCTCGACGCAATTTGAGTGTTCCATCGTCATTAGGAGGCCCTGAACGTTACAATTAACTATCATTTTTGCGTCGGATTCGAAAATCTAGACTCACAGGAGAACGACCATAAGGTGCCCGAGGCAGCAATAGACCCTTGCAGACAAGTCGGCTGGAGGACGATGTATTGAATCTCGACGCAATTTGAGTTTTCCATCGGCTTTAGGAGGCCCTGAACGTTACAATTAACTATCATTTTTGCGTCGGATTCGAAAATCTAGACTCACAGGAGAACGACCATAAGGTGCCCGAGGCAGCAATAGACCCTTGCAGACAAGTCGGCTGGAGGACGATGTATTGAATCTCGACGCAATTTGAGTTTTCCATCGGCATTAGGAGGCCCTGAACGTTACAATTAACTATCATTTTGGCGTCGGATTCGAAAATCTAGACTCACAGGAGAAGGACCACGTGGTGCCCGAGGCAGCAACAGACCCTTTTAGACAAGTCGGCTGGAGGCCGATGTTTTGAATCTCGACGCAATTTGAGTCTTCCATCGGCATTAGGAGGCCCTGAACGTTCCAATTAACTATCATTTTTGCGTCGGATTCGAAAATCTAGACTCACCGGAGACGGACCATGTGGTGCCCGAGGCAGCAATAACCCCTTGGAGACAAGTCGGCTGGAGGCCGATGTATTGGATCTCGACGCAATTTGAGTGTTCCATCGGCATTAGGAGGCCCTGAACGTTACAATTAACTATCATTTTTGCGTCGGATTCGAAAATCTAGACTCACAGGAAAACGACCATAAGGTGCCCGAGGCAGCAACAGACCCTTGGAGACAAGTCGGCTGGAGGCCGATGTATTGAATCTCGACGCAATTTAAGTGTTCCATCGTCATTAGGAGGCCCTAAACGTTACAATTCACTATCATTTTTGCGTCGGATTCGAAAATCTAGACATCACAGGAGAAGGACCATGTGGTGCCCGAGGCAGCAACAGACCCTTGGAGACAAGTCGGCTGCAGGCCGATGTATTGAATCTCGACGCAATTTGAGTGTTCCATCGTCATTACAAGGCCCTGAACGTTACATTTAACTATCATTTTTGCGTCGGATTCGAAAATTTAGACTCCCAGGAGAAAGATCATGATGTGCCTGAGGCAGCAACAGACCCTTGGAGACAAGCGGGCTGGAGGCCGATGTATTGAATCTCGACGCAATGTGAGTGTTCCATCGTCATTAGGAGGCCCTAAACGTTACAATTCACTATCATTTTTGCGTCGGATTCGAAAATCTAGACTCGCAGGAGAAGGACCATGTGGTGCCCGAGGCAGCAATAGACCCTTGGAGACAAGTCGGCTGGAGGCCGATGTATTGAATCTCGATGCAATTTGAGTGTTCCATCGTCATTACAAGGCCCTAAACGTTACAATTCACTATCATTTTTGCGTCGGATTCGAAAATCTAGACTCGCAGGAGAACGACCATAAGGATCCCGAGGCAGCAATAGACCCTTGGAGACAAGCCGGCTGGAGGCCGATGTATTGAATCTCGACGCAATTTGAGTGTCCATCGTCATTACAAGGCCCTGAACGTTACAATTAACTTTCATTTTTGCGTCGGATTCGAAAATCTAGACTCACTGGAGAAGGACCACGAGGTGCCCGAGGCAGCAAGAGACCCTTGGAGACAAGTCGGCTGGAGGCCGATGTATTGAATCTCGACGCAATTTGAGTGTTCCATCGTCATTAGGAGGCCCTAAACGTTACAATTAACTTTCATTTTTGCGTCGGATTCGAAAATCTAGACTCACTGGAGAAGGACCACGAGGTGCCCGAGGCAGCAAGAGACCCTTGGAGACAAGTCGGCTGGAGGCCGATGTATTGAATCTCGACGCAATTTGAGTGTTCCATCGTCATTAGGAGGCCCTAAACGTTACAATTCGCTATCATTTTTGCGTCGGATTCGAAAATCTAGACTCACAGGAGAAGGACCATGTGGTGCCCGAGGCAGCAATAGAAACTTGGAGACAAGTCGGCTGCAGGCCGATGTATTGAATCTAGACGCAATTTGAGTGTTCCATCGTCATTACAAGGCCCTGAACGTTACAATTAACTATCGTTTTTGCGTCGGATTCGAAAATTTAGACTCACAGGAGAAAGACCATAAGGTGCCTGAGGCAGCAACAGACCCTTGGAGACAAGTCGGCTGGAGGCCGATGTATTGAATCTCGACGCAATTTGAGTGTTCCATCGGCATTAGGAGGCCCTGAACGTTACAATTAACTATCATTTTTGCGTCGGATTCGAAAATCTAGACTCACCGGAGACGGACCATGTGGTGCCCGAGGCAGCGATATCCCCTTGGAGACAAGTCGGCTGGAGGCCGATGTATTGAATCTCGACGCAATTTGAGAGTTCCATCGTCATTAGGAGGCCCTGAACGTTACAATTAACAATCATTTTTGAGTCGGATTTGAAAATCTAGACTCACAGGAGAACGACCATAAGGTGCCCGAGGAAGCAATAGACCCTTGGAGACAAGTCGGCTGGAGGCCGATGTATTGAATCTCGACGCAATCTGTGAGTTCCATCGTCATTAGGAGGCACTAAACGTTACAATTAACTATCATTTTTGCGTCGAAATCGATAATCTAGACATACAAGAGAATGACCATAAGGTGCCCGACGCAGCAACAGACCCTTGGAGACAAGTCGGCTGGAGGCCGATGTATTGAATCTCGACGCAATTTTAGTCTTCCATCGTCATTAGGAGGCCCTAAACGTTACAATTCACTATCATTTTTGCGTCGGATTCGAAAATCTAGACTCACAGGAGAAGGACCATGTGGTGCCCGAGGCAGCAACAGACCCTTGGAGACAAGTCGGCTGCAGGCCGATGTATTGAATCTCGACGCAATTTGAGTGTTCCATCGTCACTACAAGGCCCTGAACGTTTACAATTAACTATCATTATTGCGTCGGATTCGAAAATCTAGACTCACAGGAGAAGGACCACGAGGTGCCCGAGGCAGCAATAGACCCTTGGAGACAAGTCGGCTGGAGGCCGATGTATTGAATCTCGACGCAATTTGAGTGTTCCATCGTCATTAGGAGGCCCTAAACGTTACAATTCACTATCATTTTTGCGTCGGATTCGAAAATCTAGACTCGCAGGAGAAGGACCATGTGGTGGCCGAGGCAGCAATAGACCCTTGGAGACAAGTCGGCTGCAGGCCGATGTATTGAATCTAGACGCAATTTGAGTGTTCCATCGTCATTACAAGGCCCTGAACGTTACAATCAACGATCATTTTTGCGTCGGATTCGAAAATTTAGACTCACAGGAGAAAGACCATGAGGTGCCTGAGGCAGCAACAGACCCTTGGAGACAAGTCGGCTGGAGGCCGATGTATTGAATCTCGACGCAATTTGAGTGTTCCATCGTCATTAGGAGGCCCTAAACGTTACAATTCACTATCATTTTTGCGTCGGATTCGAAAATCTAGACTCGCAGGAGAAGGACCATGTGGTGCCCGAGGCAGCAATAGACCCTTGGAGACAAGTCGGCTGCAGGCCGATGTATTGAATCTAGGCGCAATTTGAGTGTTCCATCGTCATTACAAGGCACCTGAACGTTACAATTAACTATCATTTTTGCGTCGGATTCGAATATCCAGACTTACAAGAGAACGACCATGAGGTGCCTGAGACTGCAATATCCTCTTGGATACAAGTCGACTGGAGGTCGATGTATTGAATCTCGACGCAATTTGAGTCTTCTATCGTCATTAGGACGGGCTGAACGTTACAATTCACTATCATTTTTGCGTCGGATTCGATAATCTAAACTCACAGGAGAACGACTATAAGGTGCCGAGGCAGCAACAGACCCTTGGAGACAATTCGGCTGGAGGCCGATGTATTGAATCTCGACGCAAATTGAGTGTTCCAACGTCATTAGGAGGCCCTGAACGTTACAATTAACTATCATTTTTGCGTCCGATTCGAAAATCTAGAGTCTCAGGAGAAGGACCATGTGGTGCCCGAGGCAGCAATAGACCATTGGAGACAAGTCGGCTGCAGGCCGATGTATTGAATCTCGACGCAATTTGAGTGTTCCATCGTCATTAGGAGGCCCTGAACGTTACAATTAACTATCATTTTTGCGTCGGATTCGAAAATCTAGACTCACAGGAGAACGACCATAAGGTGCCCGAGGCAGCAATAGACCCTTGGAGACAAGTCGGCTGGAGGACGATGTATTGAATCTCGACGCAATTTGAGTTTTCCATCGGCATTAGGAGGCCCTGAACGTTACAATTAACTATCATTTTTGCGTCGGATTCGAAAATCTAGACTCACCGGAGACGGACCATGTGGTGCCCGAGGCAGCGATATCCCCTTGGAGACAAGTCGGCTGGAGGCCGATGTATTGAATCTCGACGCAATTTGAAAGTTCCATCGTCGTTAGGAGGCCCTGAACGTTACAATTCACTATCATTTTGGCGTCGGATTCGAAAATCTAGACTCACAGGAGAAGGACCACGTGGTGCCCGAGGCAGCAACAGACCCTTTTAGACAAGTCGGCTGGAGGCCGATGTTTTGAATCTCGACGCAATTTGAGTCTTCCATCGGCATTAGGAGGCCCTGAACGTTCCAATTAACTATCATTTTTGCGTCGGATTCGAAAATCTAGACTCACCGGAGACGGACCATGTGGTGCCCGAGGCAGCAATATCCCCTTGGAGACAAGTCGGCTGGAGGCCGATGTATTGGATCTCGACGCAATTTGAGTGTTCCATCGGCATTAGGAGGCCCTGAACGTTACAATTAACTATCATTTTTGCGTCGGATTCGAAAATCTAGACTCACAGGAAAACGACCATAAGGTGCCCGAGGCAGCAACAGACCCTTGGAGACAAGTCGGCTGGAGGCCGATGTATTGAATATCGACGCAATTTGAGTGTTCCATCGTCATTAGGAGGCCCTAAACGTTACAATTCACTATCATTTTTGCGTCGGATTCGAAAATCTAGACTCACAGGAGAAGGACCATGTGGTGCCCGAGGCAGCAACAGACCCTTGGAGACAAGTCGGCTGCAGGCCGATGTATTGAATCTCGACGCAATTTGAGTGTTCCATCGTCATTACAAGGCCCTGAACGTTACATTTAACTATAATTTTTGCGTCGGATTCGAAAATTTAGACTCACAGGAGAAAGATAATGAGGTGCCTGAGGCAGCAACAGACCCTTGGAGACAACTCGGCTGGAGGCCGATGTATTGAATCTCGACGCAATTTGAGTGTTCCATCGTCATTACAAGGCCCTGAACGTTACATTTAACTATCATTTTTGCGTCGGATTCGAAAATTTAGACTCACAGGAGAAAGATCATGATGTGCCTGAGGCAGCAACAGACCCTTGGAGACAAGTCGGCTGGAGGCCGATGTATTGAATCTCGACGCAATGTGAGTGTTCCATCGTCATTAGGAGGCCCTAAACGTTACAATTCACTATCATTTTTGCGTCGGATTTGAAAATCTAGACTCGCAGGAGAAGGACCATGTGGTGCCCGAGGCAGCAATAGACCCTTGGAGACAAGTCGGCTGGAGGCCGATGTATTGAATCTCGATGCAATTTGAGTGTTCCATCGTCATTACAAGGCCCTAAACGTTACAATTCACTATCATTTTTGCGTCGGATTCGAAAATCTAGACTCGCAGGAGAACGACCATAAGGTGCCCGAGGCAGCAATAGACCCTTGGAGACAAGCCGGCTGGAGGCCGATGTATTGAATCTCGACGCAATTTGAGTGTTCCATCGGCATTAGGAGGCCCTGAACGTTACAATTAACTATCATTTTTGCGTCGGATTCGAAAATCTAGACTCACCGGAGACGGACCATGTGGTGCCCGAGGCAGCGATATCCCCTTGGAGACAAGTCGGCTGGAGGCCGATGTATTGAATCTTGACGCAATTTGAGTGTCCATCGTCATTACAAGGCCCTGAACGTTACAATTAACTTTCATTTTTGCGTCGGATTCGAAAATCTAGACTCACTGGAGAAGGACCACGAGGTGCCCGAGGCAGCAAGAGACCCTTGGAGACAAGTCGGCTGGAGGCCGATGTATTGAATCTCGACGCAATTTGAGTGTTCCATCGTCATTAGGAGGCCCTAAACGTTACAATTCACTATCATTTTTGCGTCGGATTCGAAAATCTAGACTCACAGGAGAAGGACCATGTGGTGCCCGAGGCAGCAATAGAAACTTGGAGACAAGTCGGCTGCAGGCCGATGTATTGAATCTAGACGCAATTTGAGTGTTCCATCGTCATTACAAGGCCCTGAACGTTACAATTAACTATCGTTTTTGCGTCGGATTCGAAAATTTAGACTCACAGGAGAAAGACCATGAGGTGCCTGAGGCAGCAACAGACCCTTGGAGACAAGTCGGCTGGAGGCCGATGTATTGAATCTCGACGCAATTTGAGTGTTCCATCGGCATTAGGAGGCCCTGAACGTTACAATTAACTATCATTTTTGCGTCGGATTCGAAAATCTAGACTCACCGGAGACGGACCATGTGGTGCCCGAGGCAGCGATATCCCCTTGGAGACAAGTCGGCTGGAGGCCGATGTATTGAATCTCGACGCAATTTGAGAGTTCCATCGTCATTAGGAGGCCCTGAACGTTACAATTAACAATCATTTTTGAGTCGGATTTGAAAATCTAGACTCACAGGAGAACGATAATAAGGTGCCCGACGCAGCAACAGACCCTTGGAGACAAGTCGGCTGGAGGCCGATGTATTGGATCTCGACGCAATTTGAGTGTTCCATCGGCATTAGGAGGCCCTGAACGTTACAATTTACTATCATTTTTGCGTCGGATTCGAAAATCTAGACTCACAGGAGAACGACCATAAGGTGCCCGAGGCAGCAACAGACCCTTGGAGACAAGTTGGCTGGAGGCCGATGTATTGAATCTCGACGCAATTTGAGTGTTCCATCGTCATTACAAGGCCCTGAACGTTACAATCAACTATCATTTTTGCGTCGGATTCGAAAATTTAGACTCACAGGAGAAAGACCATGAGGTGCCTGAGGCAGCAACAGACCCTTGGAGACAAGTCGGCTGGAGGCCGATGTATTGAATCTCGACGCAATTTGAGTGTTCCATCGTCATTAGGAGGCCCTAAACGTTACAATTCACTATCATTTTTGCGTCGGATTCGAAAATCTAGACTCGCAGGAGAAGGACCATGTGGTGCCCGAGGCAGCAATAGGCCCTTGGAGACAAGTCGGCTGCAGGCCGATGTATTGAATCTAGACGCAATTTGAGTGTTCCATCGTCATTACAAGGCGCTGAACGTTACAATTAACTATCATTTTTGCGTCGGATTCGAATATCCAGACTTACAAGAGAACGACCATGAGGTGCCTGAGACTGCAATATCCTCTTGGATACAAGTCGACTGGTGGTCGATGTATTGAATCTCGACGCAATTTGAGTCTTCTATCGTCATTAGGAGGGGCTGAACGTTACAATTCACTATCATTTTTGCGTCGGATTCGATAATCTAAACTCACAGGAGAACGACTATAAGGTGCCGAGGCAGCAACAGACCCTTGGAGACAATTCGGCTGGAGGCCGATGTATTGAATCTCGACGCAAATTGAGTGTTCCAACGTCATTAGGAGGCCTGAACGTTACAATTAACTATCATTTTTGCGTCGGATTCGAAAATCTAGAGTCTCAGGAGAAGGACCATGTGGTGCCCGAGGCAGCAATAGATCCTTGGAGACAAGTCGGCTGCAGGCCGATGTATTGAATCTTGACGCAATTTGAGTGTTCCATCGTCAATACAAGGCCCTGAACGTTACAATTAACTATCATTTTTGCGTCGGATTCGAAAATCTAGACTCACAGGAGAACGACCATAAGGTGCCCGAGGCAGCAACAAACCCTTGGAGACAAGTCGGCTGGAGGCCGATGTATTGAATCTCGACGCAATTTGAGTGTTCCATCGTCATTAGGAGGCCCTAAACGTTACAATTCACTATCATTTTTGCGTCGGATTCGAAAATCTAGACTCACAGGAGAAGGACCATGTGGTGCCCGAGGCAGCAATAGACCATTGGAGACAAGTCGGCTGCAGGCCGATGTATTGAATCTTGACGCAATTTGAGTGTTCCATCGTCATTACAAGGCCCTGATCGTTACAATTAACTATCATTTTTGCGTCGGATTCGAAAATCTAGACTCACAGGAGAACGACCATAAGGTGCCCGAGGCAGCAATAGACCCTTGGAGACAAGTCGGCTGGAGGCCGATGTATTGAATCTCGACGCAATTTGTGTTTTCCATCGGCATTAGGAGGCCCTGAACGTTACAATTCACTATCATTTTTGCGTCGGATTCGAAAATCTAGACATACCGGAGACGGACCAAGTGGTGCCCGAGGCAGCGATATCCCCTTGGACACAAGTCGGCTGGAGGCCGATGTATTGAATCTCGACGCAATTTGAGAGTTCCATCGGCATTACGAGGCCCTCAACGTTTCAATTAACTATCATATTTGCGTCGGATTCGAAAATCTAGACTCACAGGAGAACGACCATAAGGTGCCCGAGGCAGCATTAGACCCTTCGAGACAAGTCGGCTGGAGGCCGATGTATTGAATCTCGACGCAATTTGAGTGTTCCATCGTTATTAGGAGGCCCTAAACTTTACAATTAACTATCATTTTTGCGTCGGATTCGATAATCTAGACTTACAAGAGAACGACCATAAGGTGCCCGAGGCAGCAACAGACCCTTGGAGACAAGTCGGCTGGAGGCCGATGTATTGAATCTCGACGCAATTTGAGTGTTTCATCGGCATTAGGAGGCCATGAACGTTACAATTAACTATCATTTTTGCGTCGGATTCGAAAATCTAGACTCACAGGAGTACGACCATAAGGTGCCCGAGGCAGCAACAGACCCTTGGAGACAAGTCGGCTGGAGGCCGATGTATTGAATCTCGACGCAATTTGAGTGTTCCATCGTCATTAGGAGGCCCTAAACGTTACAATTCACTATCATTTTTGCGACGGATTCGAAAATCTAGACTCACAGGAGAAGGACCATGTGGTGCCCGAGGCAGCAATAGACCCTAGGAGACAAGTCGGCTGGAGGCCGATGTATTGAATCTCGACGCAATTTGAGTGTTCCATCGGCATTAGGAGGCCCTGAACGTTACAATTAACTATCATTTTTGCGTCGGATTCGAAAATCTAGACTCACCGGAGACGGACCATGTGGTGCCCGAGACAGCGATATCCCCTTGGAGACAAGTCGGCTGGAGGCCGATGTATTGAATCTCGACGCAATTTGAGAGTTCCATCGTCATTAGGAGGCCCTGAACGTTACAATTAACAATCATTTTTGCGTCGGATTTGAAAATCTAGACCCACAGGAGAACGACCATAAGGTGCCCGAGGAAGCAATAGACCCTTGTAGACAAGTCGGCTGGAGGACGATGTATTGAATCTCGACGCAATCTGAGAGTTCCATCGTCATTAGGAGGCCCTAAACGTTACAATTAACTATCATTTTTGCGTCGGAATCGATAATCTAGACATACAAGAGAATGACCATAAGGTGCCCGACGCAGCAACAGACCCTTGGAGACAAGTCGGCTGGAGGCCGATGTATTGGATCTCGACGCAATTTGAGTGTTCCATCGGCATTAGGAGGCCCTGAACGTTACAATTTATTATCATTTTTGCGTCGGATTCGAAATCTAGACTCACAGGAGAACGACCATAAGGTGCCCGAGGCAGCAACAGACCCTTGGAGACAAGTCGGCTGGAGGCCGATGTATTGAATCTCGACGCAATTTGAGTGTTCCATCGCCATTAGGAGGCCCTAAACGTTACAATTCACTATCATTTTTGCGTCGGATTCGAAAATCTAGACTCACAGGAGAAGGACCATGTGGTGCCCGAATCAGCAACAGACCCTTGGAGACAAGTCGGCTGCAGGCCGGTATTGAATCTCGACGCAATTTGAGTGTTCCATCGTCACTAGGAGGCACTGAACGTTACAATTAACAATCATTTTTGCGTCGGATTCGAAAATCTAGACTTACAAGAGAACGAACATAAGGTTCCCGAGGCAGCATTAGACCCTTGGAGACAAGTCGGCTGGAGGACGATGTATTGAATCTTGACGCAATTTGAGTGTCCATCGTCATTACAAGGCCCTGAACGTTACAATTAACTTTCATTTTTGCGTGGGATTCGAAAATCTAGACTCACAGGAGAACGACCATAAGGTGCCCGAGGCAGCAATAGACCCTTGGAGACAAGCCGGCTGGAGGCCGATGTATTGAATCTCGACGCAATTTGAGTGTTCCATCGGCATTAGGAGGCCCTGAACGTTACAATTAACTATCATTTTTGAGTCGGATTCGAAAATCTAGACTCACCGGAGACGGACCATGTGGTGTCCGAGGCAGCGATATCCCCTTGGAGACAAGTCGGCTGGGGGCCGATGTATTGAATCTCGACGCAATTTGAGTGTTCCATCGTCATTAGGAGGCCCTGAACGTTACAATTCACTATCATTTTTGCGTCGGATTCGATAATCTAGACTCAGAGGAAAAGGACCATGTGGTGCCCGAGGCAGCAACAGACCCTTTTAGACAAGTCAGCTGGAGGCCGATGTATTGAATCTCGACGCAATTTGAGTGTTCCATCGGCATCAGGAGGCCCTGAACGTAACAATTAACAATCATTTTTGCGTCGGATTCGAAAATCTAGACTCACCGGAGACGGACCATGTGGTGCCCGAGGCAGCGATATCCCCTTGGAGACAAGTCGGCTGGAGGCCGATGTATTGGATCTCGACGCAATTTGAGTGTTCCATCGGCATTAGGAGGCTCTGAACGTTACAATTAACTATCATTTTTGCGTCAGATTCGATTATCTAAACTCACAGGAGAACGACCACAAGGTGCCGAGGCAGCAACAGACCCTTGGAGACAAGTCGGCTGGAGGCCGATGTATTGAATCTCGACGCAATTTGAGTGTTCCATCGTCATTAGGAGACCCTGAACGTTACAATTAACTATCATTTTTGCGTCGGATTCGAAAATCTAGACTCACAGGAGAACGACCATAAGGTGCCCGAGGCAGCAATAGACCCTTGGAGACAAGTCGGCTGGAGGACGATGTATTGAATCTCGACGCAATTTGAGTTTTCCATCGGCATTAGGAGGCCCTGAACGTTACAATTAACTATCATTTTTGGTCGGATTCGAAAATCTAGACTCACCGGAGACGGACCATGTGGTGCCCGAGGCAGCGATATCCCCTTGGAGACAAGTCGGCTGGAGGCCGATGTATTGAATCTCGACGCAATTTGAGAGTTCCATCGTCATTAGGAGGCCCTGAACGTTACAATTCACTATCATTTTGGCGTCGGATTCGAAAATCTAGACTCACAGGAGAAGGACCATGTGGTGCCCGAGGCAGCAACAGACCCTTTTAGACAAGTCGGCTGGAGGCCGATGTTTTGAATCTCGACGCAATTTGAGTCTTCCATCGGCATTAGGAGGCCCTGAACGTTCCAATTAACTATCATTTTTGCGTCGGATTCGAAAATCTAGACTCACCGGAGACGGACCATGTGGTGCCCGAGGCAGCAATATCCCCTTGGAGACAAGTCGGCTGGAGGCCGATGTATTGGATCTCGACGCAATTTGAGTGTTCCATCGGCATTAGGAGGCCCTGAACGTTACAATTAACTATCATTTTTGCGTCGGATTCGAAAATCCTAGACTCACAGGAAAACGACCATAAGGTGCCCGAGGCAGCAACAGACCCTTGGAGACAAGTCGGCTGGAGGCCGATGTATTGAATCTCGACGCAATTTGAGTGTTCCATCGTCATTAGGAGTCCCTAAACGTTACAATTCACTATCATTTTTGCGTCGGATTGGAAAATCTAGACTCACAGGAGAAGGACCATGTGGTGCCCGAGGAAGCAACAGACCTTGGAGACAAGTCGGCTGCAGGCCGATGTATTGAATCTCGACGCAATTTGAGTGTTCCATCGTCATTACAAGGCCCTGAACGTTACATTTAACTATCATTTTTGCGTCGGATTCGAAAATTTAGACTCACAGGAGAAAGACCATGAGGTGCCTGAGGCAGCAACAGACCCTTGGAGACAACTCGGCTGGAGGCCGATGTATTGAATCTCGACGCAATTTGAGTGTTCCATCGTCATTACAAGGCCCTGAACGTTACATTTAACTATCATTTTTGCGTCGGATTCGAAAATTTAGACTCACAGGAGAAAGACCATGAGGTGCCTGAGGCAGCAACAGACCCTTGGAGACAAGTCGGCTGGAGGCCGATGTATTGGATCTCGACGCAATTTGAGTGTTCCATCGGCATTAGGAGGCTCTGAACGTTACAATTAACTATCATTTTTGCGTCAGATTCGATTATCTAAACTCACAGGAGAACGACCATAAGGTGCCGAGGCAGCAACAGACCCTTGGAGACAAGTCGGCTGGAGGCCGATGTATTGAATCTCGACGCAATTTGAGTGTTCCATCGTCATTAGGAGGCCCTGAACGTTACAATTAACTATCATTTTTGCGTCGGATTCGAAAATCTAGACTCACAGGAGAACGACCATAAGGTGCCCGAGGCAGCAATAGACCCTTGGAGACAAGTCGGCTGGAGGACGATGTATTGAATCTCGACGCAATTTGAGTTTTCCATCGGCATTAGGAGGCCCTGAACGTTACAATTAACTATCATTTTTGCGTCGGATTCGAAAATCTAGACTCACCGGAGACGACCATGTGGTGCCCGAGGCAGCGATATCCCCTTGGAGACAAGTCGGCTGGAGGCCGATGTATTGAATCTCGACGCAATTTGAGAGTTCCATCGTTGTTAGGAGGCCCTGACCGTTACAATTCACTATCATTTTGGCGTCGGATTCGAAATCTAGACTCACAGGAGAAGGACCATGTGGTGCCCGAGGCAGCAACAGACCCTTTTAGACAAGTCGGCTGGAGGCCGATGTTTTGAATCTCGACGCAATTTGAGTCTTCCATCGTCATTAGGAGGCCCTGAACGTTACAATTAACTATCATTTTTGCGTCGGATTCGAAAATCTAGACTCACCGGAGACGGACCATGTGGTGCCCGAGGCAGCAATATCCCCTTGGAGACAAGTCGGCTGGAGGCCGATGTATTGGATCTCGACGCAATTTGAGTGTTCCATCGGCATTAGGAGGCCCTGAACGTTACAATTAACTATCATTTTTGCGTCGGATTCGAAAATCTAGACTCACAGGAAAACGACCATAAGGTGCCCGAGGCAGCAACAGACCCTTGGAGACAAGTCGGCTGGAGGCCGATGTATTGAACCTCGACGCAATTGAGTGTTCCATCGTCATTAGGAGGCCCTGAACGTTACAATTAACTATCATTTTTGCGTCGGATTCGATAATCTAGACTCACAGGAGAAGGACCATGTGGTGCCCGAGGCAGCAATAGACCCTTGGAGACAAGTCGGCTGCAGGCCGATGTATTGAATCTTGACGCAATTTGAGTGTCCATCGTCATTACAAGGCCCTGAACGTTACAATTAACTTTCATTTTTGCGTCGGATTCGAAAATCTAGACTCACAGGAGAACGACCATAAGGTGCCCGAGCAGCAATAGACCCTTGGAGACAAGCCGGCTGGAGGCCGATGTATTGAATCTCGACGCAATTTGAGTGTTCCATCGGCATCAGGAGGCCCTGAACGTTACAATTAAACTATCATTTTTGAGTCTGATTCGAAAATCTAGACTCACCAGAGACGGACCATGTGGTGCCCGAGGCAGCGATATCCCCTTGGAGACAAGTCGGCTGGAGGCCGATGTATTGAATCTCGACGCAATTGAGAGTTCTATCGTCATTAGGAGGCCCTGAACGTTACAAGTCACTATCATTTTTGTGTCGGATTCGATAATCTAGACTCACAGGAGAAGGACCATGTGGTGCCCGAGGCAGCAACAGACCCTTTTAGACAAGTCGGCTGGAGGCCGATGTATTGAATCTCGACGCAATTTGAGTGTTCCATCGGCATTAGGAGGCCCTGAACGTTACAATTAACTATCATTTTTGCGTCGGATTCGAAAATCTATACTCACCGGAGACGGACCATGTGGTGCCCGAGGCAGCGATATCCCCTTGGAGACAAGTCGGCTGGAGGCCGATGTATTGGGATCTCGACGCAATTTGAGTGTTCCATCGGCATTAGGAGGCCCTGAACGTTACAATTAACTATCATTTTTGCGTCGGATTCGATAATCTAAACTCAACAGGAGAACGACCATAAGGTGCCGAGGCAGCAACAGACCCTTGGAGACAAGTCGGCTGGAGGCCGATGTATTGAATCTCGACGCAATTTGAGTGTTCCATCGTCATTAGGAGGCCCTGAACGTTACAGATTAACTATCATTTTTGCGTCGGATTCGAAAATCTACACTCACAGGAGAAGGACCATGTGGTGCCCGAGGCAGCAATAGACCCTTGGAGACAAGTCGGCTGCAGGCCGATGTATTGAATCTTGACGCAATTTGAGTGTTCCATCGTCATTACAAGGCCCTGAACGTTACAATTAACTTTCATTTTTGCGTCGGATTCGAAAATCTAAACTCACAGGAGAACGACCATAAGGTGCCCGAGGCAGCAATAGTCCCTTGGAGACAAGTCGGCTGGAGGACGATGTATTGAATCTCGACGCAGTTTGAGTGTTCCATCGGCATTAGGAGGCCCTGAGCGTTACAATTAACTATCATTTTTGCGTCGGATTCGAAAATCTAGACTCACCGGAGACGGACCATGTGGTGCCCGAGGCAGCGATATCCCCTTGGAGACAAGTCGGCTGGAGGCCGATGTATTGAATCTCGACGCAATTTGAGAGTTCCATCGTCATTAGGAGGCCCTATAATTCGACATTAGGAGCCCTGAACGTACAATTCACTATCATTTTTGCGTCGGATTCGAAAATCTAGACTACTGGAGAAGGACCATGTGGTGCCCGAGGCAGCAACAGACCCTTTTAGACAAGTCCTGGAGCTAGATGTTTGAATATCGACGCAATTTGAGTGTTCCATCGGCATTAGGAGGCCCTGAACGTTACAATTAACTATCATTTTTGCGTCGGATTCGAAAATCTAGGCTCACCGGAGACGACCATGTGGTGCCCGAGGCAGCGATATCCCCTTGGAGAACAAGTCGGCTGTGAGCCGATTGTATTGATCTCGACGCAATTTGAGTGTTCATCGGCGTTAGGAGGCCCTGAACTTTACAATTAACTATCATTTTTGCGTCGATTCGAAAATCTAGACTCACAGGAAAACGACATAAGGTGCCCGATGCAGCAACAGACCTTGGAGACAAGTCGGCTGAGGCCGATGTATTGAATCTCGACCCAATTAGAGTGTTCCATCGTCATTAGGAGGCCCTAAACGTTACAATTCACTATCATTTTTGCGTCGGATTCGAAAATATATATCACAGGAGAAGGACCATGTGGTGCCCGAGGCAAGCAACAGACCCTTGGAGACAAGTCGGCTGCAGGCCGATGTATTGAATCTCGAAGCAATTTGAGTGTTCCATCGTCATTACAAGGCCCTGAACGTTACATTTAACTATCATTTTTGCGTCGGATTCGAAAATTTAGACTCACAGGAGAAAGACCATGAGGTGCCTGAGGCAGCAACAGACCCTTGGAGAAATGTCGGCTGAGGCCGATGAATTGGATCTCGACGCAATTTGAGTCTTCTATCGTCATTAGGAGGCGCCGAACGTTACAATTCAATATCATTTTTGCGTCGGATTCAATAATCTAAATCAAGGAGAACGACCATAAGTGCCGAGGCAGCAACAGACCCTTGGAGACAAGTCGGCTCGAGGCCGATGTATTGAACCTCGACGCAATTTGAGTGTTCCATCGTCATTAGGAGGCCCTGAACGTTACAATTAACTATCAATTATGCGTCGGATTCGAAAATCTAGACTCAGAGGAAAAGGACCATGTGGTGCCCGAGGCAGCAACAGACCCTTTTAGACAAGTCAGCTGGAGGCCGATGTATTGAATCTCGACGCAATTTGAGTGTTCCATCGGCATTAGGAGGCCCTGAACGTTACAATTAACTATCATTTTTGCGTCGGATTCGAAATCTAGACCACCGGAGACGGACCATTGGTGCCCGAGGCAGCGATATCCCTTGGAGACAAGTCGGCTGGAGGCAGATGTATTGATCTCGACGCAATTTGAGTGTTCCATCGGCATTAGGAGGCCCTGAACGTTACAATTAACTGTCATTTTTGCGTCAGATTCGATTATCTAAACTCACAGGAGAACGACCATAGAGGCAGCAACAGACCCTTGGAGACAAGTCGGCTGGAGGCCGATGTATTGAATCTCGACGCAATTTGAGTGTTCCATCGTCATTAGGAGGCCCTGAACGTTACAATAAACTATCATTTTTGCGTCGGATTCGAAAATCTAGACTCACAGGAGAACGACCATAAGGTGCCCCGAGGCAGCAATAGACCCTTGGAGACAAGTCGGCTGGAGGACGATGTATTGAATCTCGACGCAATTTGAGTTTTCCATCGGCATTAGGAGGCCCTGAACGTTACAATTAACTATCATTTTTGCGTCGGATTCGAAAATCTAGACTCACCGGAGACGGACCATGTGGTGCCCGAGGCAGCGATATCCCCTTGGAGACAAGTCGGCTGGAGGCCGATGTATTGAATCTCGACGCAATTTGAGAGTTCCATCGTCATTAGGAGGCCTGAACGTTACAATTCACTATCATTTTGGCGTCGGATTCGAAAATCTAGACTCACAGGAGAAGGACCATGTGGTGCCCGAGGCAGCAACAGACCCTTTTAGACAAGTCGGCTGGAGGCCGATGTTTTGAATCTCGACGCAATTTGAGTCTTCCATCGGCATTAGGAGGCCCTGAACGTTACAATTAACTATCATTTTTGCGTCGGATTCGAAAATCTAGACTCACCGGAGACGGACCATGTGGTGCCCGAGGCAAGTCGGCTGGAGGCCGATGTATTGGATCTCGACGCAATTTGAGTGTTCCATCGGCATTAGGAGGCCCTGAACGTTACAATTAACTATCATTTTTGCGTCGGATTCGAAAATCTAGACTCACAGGAAAACGACCATAAGGTGCCCGAGGCAGCAACAGACCCTTGGAGACAAGTCGGCTGGAGGCCGATGTATTGAATCTCGACGCAATTTGAGTGTTCCATCGTCATTAGGAGGCCCTAAACGTTACAATTCACTATCATTTTTGCGTCGGATTCGAAAATCTAGACTCACAGGAGAAGGACCATGTGGTGCCCGAGGCAGCAACAGACCCTTGGAGACAAGTCGGCTGCAGGCCGATGTATTGAATCTCGACGCAATTTGAGTGTTCCATCGTCATTACAAGGCCCTGAACGTTACATTTAACTATCATTTTTGCGTCGGATTCGAAAATTTAGACTCACAGGAGAAAGACCATGAGGTGCCTGAGGCAGCAACAGACCCTTGGAGACAACTCGGCTGGAGGCCGATGTATTGAATCTCGACGCAATTTGAGTGTTCCATCGTCATTACAAGGCCCTGAACGTTACATTTAACTATCATTTTTTCGTCGGATTCGAAAATTTAGACTCACAGGAGAAAGACCATGAGGTGCCTGAGGCAGCAACAGACCCTTGGAGACAAGTCGGCTGGAGGCCGATGTATTGAATCTCGACGCAATGTGAGTGTTCCATCGTCATTAGGAGGCCCTAAACGTTACAATTCACTATCATTTTTGCGTCGGATTCGAAAATCTAGACTCGCAGGAGAAGGACCATGTGGTGCCCGAGGCAGCAATAGACCCTTGGAGACAAGGCGGCTGGAGGCCGATGTATTGAATCTCGATGCAATTTGAGTGTTCCATCGTCATTACAAGGCCCTGAACGTTACATTTAACTATCATTTTTGCGTAGGATTCGAAAATTTAGACTCACAGGAGAACGACCATAAGGTGCCCGAGGCAGCAATAGACCCTTGGAGACAAGCCGGCTGGAGGCCGATGTATTGAATCTCGACGCAATTTGAGTATTCCATCGGCATTAGGAGGCCCTGAACGTTACAATTAACTATCATTTTTGCGTCGGATTCGATAATCTAGACTCACAGGAGAAGGACCATGTGGTGCCCGAGGCAGCAATAGACCCTTGGAGACAAGTCGGCTGCAGGCCGATGTATTGAATCTTGACGCAATTTGAGTGTCCATCGTCATTACAAGGCCCTGAACGTTACAATTAACTTTCATTTTTGCGTCGGATTCGAAAATCTAGACTCACAGGAGAACGACCATAAGGTGCCCGAGCAGCAATAGACCCTTGGAGACAAGCCGGCTGGAGGCCGATGTATTGAATCTCGACGCAATTTGAGTGTTCCATCGGCATTAGGAGGCCCTGAACGTTACAATTAACTATCATTTTTGAGTCGGATTCGAAAATCTAGACTCACCGGAGACGGACCATGTGGTGCTCGAGGCAGCGATATCCCCTTGGAGACAAGTCGGCTGGAGGCCGATGTATTGAATCTCGACGCAATTTGAGAGTTCCATCGTTATTAGGAGGCCCTGAACGTTACAAGTCACTATCATTTTTGTGTCGGATGCGATAATCTAGACTCACAGGAGAAGGACCATGTGGTGCCCAAGGCAGCAACGGACCCTTTTAGACAAGTCGGCTGGAGGCCGATGTATTGAATCTCGACGCAATTTGAGTGTTCCATCGGCATTAGGAGGCCCTGAACGTTACAATTAACTATCATTTTTGCGTCGGATTCGAAAATCTATACTCACCGGAGACGGACCATGTGGTGCCCGAGGCAGCGATATCCCCTTGGAGACAAGTCGGCTGGAGGCCGATGTATTGGATCTCGACGCAATTTGAGTGTTCCATTGGCATTAGGAGGCCCTGAACGTTACAATTAACTATCATTTTTGCGTCGGATTAGATAATCTAAACTCACAGGAGAACGACCATAAGGTGCCGAGGCAGCAACAGACCCTTGGAGACAAGTCGGCTGGAGGCCGATGTATTGGATCTCGACGCAATTTGAGTGTTCCATCGTCATTAGGAGGCCCTGAACGTTACAATTAACTATCATTTTCGCGTCGGATTCGAAAATCTACACTCACAGGAGAAGGAGCATGTGGTGCCCGAGGCAGCAATAGACCCTTGGAGACAAGTCGGCTGCAGGCCGATGTATTGAATCTTGACGCAATTTGAGTGTTCCATCGTCATTACAAGGCCCTGAACGTTACAATTAACTTTCATTTTTGCGTCGGATTCGAAAATCTAGACTCACAGGAGAACGACCATAAGGTGCCCGAGGCAGCAATAGACCCTTGGAGACAAGTCGGCTGGAGGACGATCTATTGAATCTCGACGCAATTTGAGTGTTCCATCGGCATTAGGAGGCCCTGAACGTTACAATTAACTATCATTTTTGCGTCGGATTCGAAAATCTAGACTCACCGGAGACGGACCATGTAGTGCCCGAGGCAGCGATATCCCCTTGGAGACAAGTCGGCTGGAGGCCGATGTATTGAATCTCGACGCAATTTGAGAGTTCCATCGTCATTAGGAGGCCCTGAACGTTACAATTCACTATCATTTTTGCGTCGGATTCGAAAATCTAGACTCACAGGAGAAGGACCATGTGGTGCCCGAGGCAGCAACAGACCCTTTTAGACAAGTCGGCTGGAGGCCGATGTTTTGAATCTCGACGCAATTTGAGTGTTCCATCGGCATTAGGAGGCCCTGAACGTTACAATTAACTATCATTTTTCCGTCGGATTCGAAAATCTAGACTCACCGGAGACGGACCATGTGGTGCCCGAGGCAGCGATATCCCCTTGGAGACAAGTCGGCTGGAGGCCGATGTATTGGATCTCGACGCAATTTGAGTGTTCCATCGGCGTTAGGAGGCCCTGAACGTTACAATTAACTATCATTTTTGCGACGGATTCGAAAATCTAGACTCACAGGAAAACGACCATAAGGTGCCCGAGGCAGCAACAGACCCTTGGAGACAAGTCGGCTGGAGGCCGATGTATTGAATCTCGACCCAATTTGAGTGTTCCATCGTCATTAGGAGGCCCTAAACGTTACAATTCACTATCATTTTTGCGTCGGATTCGAAAATCTAGACTCACAGGAGAAGGACCATGTGGTGCCCGAGGCAGCAACAGACCCTTGGAGACAAGTCGGCTGCAGGCCGATGTATTGAATCTCGACGCAATTTGAGTATTCCATCGTCATTACAAGGCCCTGAACGTTACATTTAACTATCATTTTTGCGTCGGATTCGAAAATTTAGACTCACAGGAGAAAGACCATGAGGTGCCTGAGGCAGCAACAGACCCTTGGAGACATGTCGGCTGGAGGCCGATGAATTGAATCTCGACGCAATTTGAGTCTTCTATCGTCATTAGGAGGCGCCGAACGTTACAATTCACTATCATTTTTGCGTCGGATTCAATAATCTAAACTCACAGGAGAACGACCATAAGGTGCCGAGGCAGCAACAGACCCTTGGAGACAAGTCGGCTCGAGGCCGATGTATTGAACCTCGACGCAATTTGAGTGTTCCATCGTCATTAGGAGGCCCTGAACGTTACAATTAACTATCATTTTTGCGTCGGATTCGATAATCTAGACTCACAGGAGAAGGACCATGTGGTGCCAGAGGCAGCAATAGACCCTTGGAGACAAGTCGGCTGCAGGCCGATGTATTGAATCTTGACGCAATTTGAGTGTCCATCGTCATTACAAGGCCCTGAACGTTACAATTAACTTTCATTTTTGCGTCGGATTCGAAAATCTAGACTCACAGGAGAACGACCATAAGGTGCCCGTGGCAGCAATAGACCGTTGGAGACAAGCCGGCTGGAGGCCGATGTATTGAATCTCGACGCAATTTGAGTGTTCCATCGGCATTAGGAGGCCCTGAACGTTACAATTAACTATCATTTTTGAGTCGGATTCGAAAATCTAGACTCACCGGAGACGGACCATGTGGTGCCCGAGGCAGCGATATCCCCTTGGAGACAAGTCGGCTGGAGGCCGATGTATTGAATCTCGACGCAATTTGAGAGCTCCATCGTCATTAGGAGGCCCTGAACGTTACAATTCACTATCATTTTTGCGTCGGATTCGAAAATCTAGACTCACAGGAGAAGGACCATGTGGTGCCCAAGGCAGCAACAGACCCTTGGAGACAAGTCGGCTGCAGGCCGATGTATTGAATCTCGACGCAATTTGAGTATTCCATCGTCATTAAAGGCCCTGAACGTTACATTTAACTATCATTTTTGCGTCGGATTCGAAAATTTAGACTCACAGGAGAAAGACCATGAGGTGCCTGAGGCAGCAACAGACCCTTGGAGACAAGTCGGCTGGAGGCCGATGTATTGAATCTCGACGCAATTTGAGTCTTCTATCGTCATTAGGAGGCGCCGAACGTTACAATTCACTATCATTTTTGCGTCGGATTCGATAATCTAAACTCACAGGAGAACGACCATAAGGTGCCGAGGCAGCAACAGACCCTTGGAGACAAGTCGGCTGGAGGCCCATGTATTGAACCTCGACGCAATTTGATTGTTCCATCGTCATTAGGAGGCCCTGAACGTTACAATTAACTATCATTTTTGCGTCGGATTCGATAATCTAGACTCACAGGAGAAGGACCATGTGGTGCCCGAGGCAGCAATAGACCCTTGGAGACAAGTCGGCTGCAGGCCGATGTATTGAATCTTGACGCTATTTGAGTGTCCATCGTCATTACAAGGCCCTGAACGTTACAATTAACTTTCATTTTTGCGTCGGATTCGAAAATCTAGACTCACAGGAGAACGACCATAAGGTGCCCGAGCAGCAATAGACCCTTGGAGACAAGCCGGCTGGAGGCCGATGTATTGAATCTCGACGCAATTTGAGTGTTCCATCGGCATTAGGAGGCCCTGAACGTTACAATTAACTATCATTTTTGAGTCGGATTCGAAAATCTAGACTCACCGGAGACGGACCATGTGGTGCCCGAGGCAGCGATATCCCCTTGGAGACAAGTCGGCTGGAGGCCGATGTATTGAATCTCGACGCATTTTGAGAGTTCCATCGTCATTAGGAGGCCCTGAACGTTACACGTCACTATCATTTTTGTGTCGGATTCGATAATCTAGACTCACAGGAGAAGGACCATGTGGTGCCCAAGGCAGCAACAGACCCTTTTAGACAAATCGGCTGGAGGCCGATGTATTGAATCTCGACGCAATTTGAGTGTTCCATCGGCATTAGGAGGCCCTGAACATTACAATTAACTATCATTTTTGCGTCGGATTCGAAAATCTACACTCACAGGAGAAGGACCATGTGGTGCCCGAGGCAGCAATAGACCCTTGGAGACAAGTCGGCTGCAGGCCGATGTATTGAATCTTGACGCAATTTGAGGTTTCCATCGTCATTACAAGGCCCTGAACGTTACAATTAACTTTCATTTTTGCGTCGGATTCGAAAATCTAGACTCACAGGAGAACGACCATAAGGTGCCCGAGGCAGCAATAGACCCTTGGAGACAAGTCGGCTGGAGGACGATGTATTGAATCTCGACGCAATTTGAGTGTTCCATCGGCATTAGGAGGCCCTGAACGTTACAATGAACTATCATTTTTGCGTCGGATTCGAAAATCTAGACTCACCGGAGACGGACCATGTAGTGCCCGAGGCAGCGATATCCCCTTGGAGACTAGTCGGCTGGAGGCCGATGTATTGAATCTCGACGCAATTTGAGAGTTCCATCGTCATTAGGAGGCCCTGAACGTTACAATTCACTATCATTTTTGCGTCGGATTCGAAAATCTAGACTCACAGGAGAAGGACCATGTGGTGCCCGAGGCAGCAACAGACCCTTTTAGACAAGTCGGCTGGAGGCCGATGTTTTGAATCTCGACGCAATTTGAGTGTTCCATCGGCATTAGGAGGCCCTGAACGTTACAATTAACTATCATTTTTGAGTCGGATTCGAAAATCTAGACTCACCGGAGACGGACCATGTGGTGCCCGAGGCAGCGATATCCCCTTGGAGACAAGTCGGCTGGAGGCCGATGTATTGAATCTCGACGCAATTTGAGAGTTCCATCGTCATTAGGAGGCCCTGAACGTTACAATTCACTATCATTTTTGCGTCGGATTCGAAAATCTAGACTCACAGGAGAAGGACCATGTGGTGCCCAAGGCAGCAACAGACCCTTGGAGACAAGTCGGCTGCAGGCCGATGTATTGAATCTCGACGCAATTTGAGTGTTCCATCGCCATTTTAAGGCCCTGAACGTTACATTTAACTATCATTTTTGCGTCGGATTCGAAAATTTAGACTCACAGGAGAAAGACCATGAGGTGCCTGAGGCAGCAACAGACCCTTGGAGACAAGTCGGCTGGAGGCCGATGTATTGAATCTCGACGCAATTTGAGTCTTCTATCGTCATTAGGAGGCGCCGAACGTTACAATTCACTATAATTTTTGCGTCGGATTCGATAATCTAAACTCACAGGAGAACGACCATAAGGTGTCGAGGCAGCAACAGACCCTTGGAGACAAGTCGGCTGGAGGCCCATGTATTGAACCTCGACGCAATTTGATTGTTCCATCGTCATTAGGAGGCCCTGAACGTTACAATTAACTATCATTTTTGCGTCGGATTCGATAATCTAGACTCACAGGAGAAGGACCATGTGGTGCCAGAGGCAGCAGTAGACCCTTGGAGACAAGTCGGCTGCAGGCCGATGTATTGAATCTTGACGCAATTTGAGTGTTCCATCGGCATTAGGAGGCGCTGAACGTTACAATTAACTATCATTTTTGAGTCGGATTCGAAAATCTAGACTCACCGGAGACGGACCATGTGGTGCCCGAGGCAGCGATATCCCCTTGGAGACAAGTCGGCTGGAGGCCGATGTATTGAATGTCGACGCAATCTGAGAGTTCCATCGTCATTAGGAGGCCCTGAAAGTTACAATTCACTATCATTTTTGCGTCGGATTCGAAAATCTAGACTCACAGGAGAAGGACCATGTGGTGCCCGAGGCAGCAACAGACACTTTTAGACAAGTCGGCTGGAGGCCGATGTATTGAATCTCGACGCAATTTGAGTGTTCCATCGGCATTAGGAGGCCCTGAACGTTACAATTAACTATCATTTTTGCGTCGGATTCGAAAATCTAGACTCACCGGAGACGGACCATGTGGTGCCCGAGGGAGCGATATCCCCTTGGAGACAAGTCGGCTGGAGGCCGATGTATTGGATCTCGACGCAATTTGAGTGTTCCATCGGCATTAGGAGGCCCTGAACGTTACAATTAACTATCATTTTTGCGTCGGATTCGAAAATCTAGACTCACAGGAAAACGACCATAAGGTGCCCGAGGCAGCAACAGACCCTCGGAGACAAGTCGGCTGGAGGCCGATGTATTGAATCTCGACGCAATTTGAGTGTTCCATCGTCATTAGGAGGCCCTAAACGTTACATTTAACTATCATTTTTGCGTCGGATTCGAAAATTTAGACTCACAGGAGAAAGACCATGAGGTGCCTGAGGCAGCAACAGACCCTTGGAGACAAGTCGGCTGGAGGCCGATGTATTGAATCTCGACGCAATTTGAGTGTTCCATCGTCATTACAAGGCCCTGAACGTTACATTTAACTATCATTTTTGCGTCGGATTCGAAAATCTAGACTCACAGGAGAAGGACCATGTGGTGCCCGAGGCAGTAACAGACCCTTTTAGACAAGTCGGCTGGAGGCCGATGTTTTGAATCTCGACGCAATTTGAGTGTTCCATCGGCATTAGGAGGCCCTAAACGTTACAATTAACTATCATTTTTGAGTCGGATTCGAAAATCTAGACTCACCGGAGACGGACCATGTGGTGCCCGAGGCAGCGATATCCCCTTGGAGACAAGGCGGCTGGAGGCCGATGTATTGAATCTCGATGCAATTTGAGTGTTCCATCGTCATTACAAGGCCCTGAGCGTTACATTTAACTATCATTTTTGCGTAGGATTCGAAAATTTAGACTCACAGGAGAACGACCATAAGGTGCCCGAGGCAGCAATAGACCCTTGGAGACAAGCCGGCTGGAGGCCGATGTATTGAATCTCGACGCAATTTGAGTATTCCATCGGCATTAGGAGGCCCTGAACGTTACAATTAACTATCATTTTTGCGTCGGATTCGAAAATCTAGACTCACAGGAGAACGACCATGAGGTGCCTGAGACTGCAATATCCTCTTGGATACAAGTCGACTGGAGGTCGATGTATTGAATCTCGACGCAATTTGAGTCTTCTATCGTCATTAGGAGGCGCCGAACGTTACAATTCACTATCATTTTTGCTTCGGATTCGATAATCTAAACTCACAGGAGAACGACCATAAGGTGCCGAGGCAGCAACAGACCCTTGGAGACAATCGGCTGGAGGCCGATGTATTGAACCTCGACGCAATTTGAGTGTTCCATCGCCATTAGGAGGCCCTGAACGTTACAATTAACTATCATTTTTGCGTCGGATTCGATAATCTAGACTCACAGGAGAAGGACCATGTGGTGCCCGAGGCAGCAATAGACCCTTGGAGACAAGTCGGCTGCAGGCCGATGTATTGAATCTTGACGCAATTTGAGTGTCCATCGTCATTACAAGGCCCTGAACGTTACAATTAACTTTCATTTTTGCGTCGGATTCGAAAATCTAGACTCACAGGAGAACGACCATAAGGTGCCCGAGCAGCAATAGACCCTTGGAGACAAGCCGGCTGGAGGCCGATGTATTGAATCTCGACGCAATTTGAGTGTTCCATCGGCATTAGGAGGCCCTGAACGTGACAATTAACTATCATTTTTGAGTCGGATTCGAAAATCTATACTCACCGGAGACGGACCATGTGGTGCTCGAGGCAGCGATATCCCCTTGGAGACAAGTCGGCTGGAGGCCGATGTATTGAATCTCGACGCAATTTGAGAGTTCCATCGTCATTAGGAGGCCCTGAACGTTACAATTCGCTATCATTTTTGCGTCGGATTCGAAAATCTAGACTCACAGGAGAAGGACCATGTGGTGCCCGAGGCAGCAACAGACCCTTTTAGACAAGTCGGCTGGAGGCCGATGTTTTGAATCTCGACGCAATTTGAGTGTTCCATCGGCATTAGGAGGCCCTGAACGTTACAATTAACTATCATTTTTGCGTCGGATTCGAAAATCTAGACTCACCGGAGACGGACCATGTGGTGCCCGAGGCAGCGATATCCCCTTGGAGACAAGTCGGCTGGAGGCCGATGTATTGGATCTCGACGCAATTTGAGTGTTCCATCGGCGTTAGGAGGCCCTGAACGTTACAATTAACTATCATTTTTGCGTCGGATTCGAAAATCTAGACTCCCAGGAAAACGACCATAAGGTGCCCGAGGCAGCAACAGACCCTTGGAGACAAGTCGGCTGGAGGCCGATGTATTGAATCTCGACCCAATTTGAGTGTTCCATCGTCATTAGGAGGCCCTAAACGTTACAATTCACTATCATTTTTGCGTCGGATTCGAAAATCTAGACTCACAGGAGAAGGACCATGTGGTGCCCGAGGCAGCAACAGACCCTTGGAGACAAGTCGGCTGCAGGCCGATGTATTGAATCTCGACGCAATTTGAGTATTCCATCGTCATTACAAGGCCCTGAACGTTACATTTAACTATCATTTTTGCGTCGGATTCGAAAATTTAGACTCACAGGAGAAAGACCATGAGGTGCCTGAGGCAGCAACAGACCCTTGGAGACATGTCGGCTGGAGGCCGATGAATTGAATCTCGACGCAATTTGAGTCTTCTATCGTCATTAGGAGGCGCCGAACGTTACAATTCACTATCATTTTTGCGTCGGATTCAATAATCTAAACTCACAGGAGAACGACCATAAGGTGCCGAGGCAGCAACAGACCCTTGGAGACAAGTCGGCTCGAGGCCGATGTATTGAACCTCGACGCAATTTGAGTGTTCCATCGTCATTAGGAGGCCCTGAACGTTACAATTAACTATCATTTTTGCGTCGGATTCGATAATCTAGACTCACAGGAGAAGGACCATGTGGTGCCAGAGGCAGCAATAGACCCTTGGAGACAAGTCGGCTGCAGGCCGATGTATTGAATCTTGACGCAATTTGAGTGTCCATCGTCATTACAAGGCCCTGAACGTTACAATTAACTTTCATTTTTGCGTCGGATTCGAAAATCTAGACTCACAGGAGAACGACCATAAGGTGCCCGTGGCAGCAATAGACCCTTGGAGACAAGCCGGCTGGAGGCCGATGTATTGAATCTCGACGCAATTTGAGTGTTCCATCGGCATTAGGAGGCCCTGAACGTTACAATTAACTATCATTTTTGAGTCGGATTCGAAAATCTAGACTCACCGGAGACGGACCATGTGGTGCCCGAGGCAGCGATATCCCCTTGGAGACAAGTCGGCTGGAGGCCGATGTATTGAATCTCGACGCAATTTGAGTCTTCTATCGTCATTAGGAGGCGCCGAACGTTACAATTCACTATCATTTTTGCGTCGGATTCGATAATCTAAACTCACAGGAGAACGACCATAAGGTGCCGAGGCAGCAACAGACCCTTGGAGACAAGTCGGCTGGAGGCCCATGTATTGAACCTCGACGCAATTTGATTGTTCCATCGTCATTAGGAGGCCCTGAACGTTACAATTAACTATCATTTTTGCGTCGGATTCGATAATCTAGACTCACAGGAGAAGGACCATGTGGTGCCCGAGGCAGCAATAGACCCTTGGAGACAAGTCGGCTGCAGGCCGATGTATTGAATCTTGACGCTATTTGAGTGTCCATCGTCATTACAAGGCCCTGAACGTTACAATTAACTTTCATTTTTGCGTCGGATTCGAAAAATCTAGACTCACAGGAGAACGACCATAAGGTGCCCGAGCAGCAATAGACCCTTGGAGACAAGCCGGCTGGAGGCCGATGTATTGAATCTCGACGCAATTTGAGTGTTCCATCGGCATTAGGAGGCCCTGAACGTTACAATTAACTATCATTTTTGAGTCGGATTCGAAAATCTAGACTCACCGGAGACGGACCATGTGGTGCCCGAGGCAGCGATATCCCCTTGGAGACAAGTCGGCTGGAGGCCGATGTATTGAATCTCGACGCAATTTGAGAGTTCCATCGTCATTAGGAGGCCCTGAACGTTACACGTCACTATCATTTTTGTGTCGGATTCGATAATCTAGACTCACAGGAGAAGGACCATGTGGTGCCCAAGGCAGCAACAGACCCTTTTAGACAAGTCGGCTGGAGGCCGATGTATTGAATCTCGACGCAATTTGAGTGTTCCATCGGCATTAGGAGGCCCTGAACGTTACAATTAACTATCATTTTTGCGTCGGATTCGAAAATCTATACTCACCGGAGACGGACCATGTGGTGCCCGAGGCAGCGATATCCCCCTGGAGACAAGACGGCTGAGGCCGATGTATTGGATCTCGACGCAATTTGAGTGTTCCATCGGCATTATGAGGCCCTGAACGTCACAATTAACTATCATTTTTGCGTCGGATTAGATAATCTAAACTCACAGGAGAACGACCATAAGGTGCCGAGGCAGCAACAGACCCTTGGAGACAAGTCGGCTGGAGGCCGATGTATTGAATCTCGACGCAATTTGAGTGTTCCATCGTCATTAGGAGGCCCTGAACATTGCAATTAACTATCATTTTTGCGTCGGATTCGAAAATCTACACTCACAGGAGAAGGACCATGTGGTGCCCGAGGCAGCAATAGACCCTTGGAGACAAGTCGGCTGCAGGCCGATGTATTGAATCTTGACGCAATTTGAGGTTTCCATCGTCATTACAAGGCCCTGAACGTTACAATTAACTTTCATTTTTGCGTCGGATTCGAAAATCTAGACTCACAGGAGAACGACCATAAGGTGCCCGAGGCAGCAATAGACCCTTGGAGACAAGTCGGCTGGAGGACGATGTATTGAATCTCGACGCAATTTGAGTGTTCCATCGGCATTAGGAGGCCCTGAACGTTACAATTAACTATCATTTTTGCGTCGGATTCGAAAATCTAGACTCACCGGAGACGGACCATGTAGTGCCCGAGGCAGCGATATCCCCTTGGAGACAAGTCGGCTGGAGGCCGATGTATTGAATCTCGACGCAATTTGAGAGTTCCATCGTCATTAGGAGGCCCTGAACGTTACAATTCACTATCATTTTTGCGTCGGATTCGAAAATCTAGACTCACAGGAGAAGGACCATGTGGTGCCCGAGGCAGCAACAGACCCTTTTAGACAAGTCGGCTGGAGGCCGATGTTTTGAATCTCGACGCAATTTGAGTGTTCCATCGGCATTAGGAGGCCCTGAACGTTACAATTAACTATCATTTTTGAGTCGGATTCGAAAATCTAGACTCACCGGAGACGGACCATGTGGTGCCCGAGGGAGCGATATCCCCTTGGAGACAAGTCGGCTGGAGGCCGATGTATTGAATCTCGACGCAATTTGAGAGTTCCATCGTCATTAGGAGGCCCTGAACGTTACAATTCACTATCATTTTTGCGTCGGATTCGAAAATCTAGACTCACAGGAGAAGGACCATGTGGTGCCCAAGGCAGCAACAGACCCTTGGAGACAAGTCGGCTGCAGGCCGATGTATTGAATCTCGACGCAATTTGAGTGTTCCATCGTCATTACAAGGCCCTGAACGTTACATTTAACTATCATTTTTGCGTCGGATTCGAAAATTTAGACTCACAGGAGAAAGACCATGAGGTGCCTGAGGCAGCAACAGACCCTTGGAGACAAGTCGGCTGGAGGCCGATGTATTGAATCTCGACGCAATTTGAGTCTTCTATCGTCATTAGGAGGCGCCGAACGTTACAATTCACTATCATTTTTGCGTCGGATTCGATAATCTAAACTCACAGGAGAACGACCATAAGGTGCCGAGGCAGCAACAGACCCTTGGAGACAAGTCGGCTGGAGGCCCATGTATTGAACCTCGACGCAATTTGATTGTTCCATCGTCATTAGGAGGCCCTGAACGTTACAATTAACTATCATTTTTGCGTCGGATTCGATAATCTAGACTCACAGGAGAAGGACCATGTGGTGCCAGAGGCAGCAATGGACCCTTGGAGACAAGTCGCCTGCAGGCCGATGTATTGAATCTTGACGCAATTTGAGTGTCCATCGTCATTACAAGGCCCTGAACGTTACAATTAACTTTCATTTATGCGTCGGATTCGAAAATCTAGACTCTCAGGAGAACGACCATAAGGTGCCCGGGGCAGCAATAGACCCTTGGATACAAGCCGGCTGGAGGCCGATGTATTGAATCTCGACGCAATTTGGGTGTTCCATCGGCATTAGGAGGCCCTGAACGTTACAATTAACTATCATTTTTGAGTCGGATTCGAAAATCTAGACTCACCGGAGACGGACCATGTGGTGCCCGAGGCAGCGATATCCCCTTGGAGACAAGTCGGCTGGAGGCCGATGTATTCAATCTCGACGCAATTTGAGAGTTCCATCGTCATTAGGAGGCCCTGAACGTTACAATTCACTATCATTTTTGCGTCGGATTCGAAAATCTAGACTCACAGGAGAAGGACCATGTGGTGCCCGAGGCAGCAACAGACCCTTTTAGACAAGTCGGCTGGAGGCCGATGTTTTGAATCTCGACGCAATTTGAGTGTTCCATCGGCATTAGGAGGCCCTGAACGTTACAATTAACTATCATTTTTGCGTCGGATTCGAAAATCTAGACTCACCGGAGACGGACCATTTGGTGCCCGAGGCAGCGATATCCCCTTGGAGACAAGTCGGCTGGAGGCCGATGTATTGAATCTCGATGCAATTTGAGTGTTCCATCGTCATTACAAGGCCCTGAACGTTACATTTAACTATCATTTTTCGTCGGATTCGAAAATTTAGACTCACAGGAGAACGACCATAAGGTGCCCGAGGCAGCATTAGACCCTTGGAGACAAGCCGGCTGGAGGCCGATGTATTGAATCTCGACGCAATTTGAGTGTTCCACCGGCATTAGGAGGCCCTGAACGTTACAATTAACTATCATTTTTGAGTCGGATTCGAAAATCTAGACTCACCGGAGACGGACCATGTGGTGCCCGAGGCAGCGATATCCCCTTGGAGACAAGTCGGCTGGAGGCCGATGTATTGAATCTCGACGCAATCTGAGAGTTCCATCGTCATTAGGAGGCCCTGAACGTTACAATTCACTATCATTTTTGCGTCGGATTCGAAAATCTAGACTCACAGGAGAAGGACCATGTGGTGCCCGAGGCAGCAACAGACACTTTTAGACAAGTCGGCTGGAGGCCGATGTATTGAATCTCGACGCAATTTGAGTGTTCCATCGGCACTAGGAGGCCCTGAACGTTACAATTAACTATCATTTTTGCGTCGGATTCGAAAATCTAGACTCACCGGAGACGGACCATGTGGTGCCCGAGGGAGCGATATCCCCTTGGAGACAAGTCGGCTGGAGGCCGATGTATTGGATCTCGACGCAATTTGAGTGTTCCATCGGCATTAGGAGGCCCTGAACGTTACAATTAACTATCATTTTTGCGTCGGATTCGAAAATCTAGACTCACAGGAAAACGACCATAAGGTGCCCGAGGCAGCAACAGACCCACGGAGACAAGTCGCTGGAGGCCGATGTATTGAATCTCGACGCAATTTGAGTGTTCCATCGTCATTAGGAGGGCCCTAAACGTTACATTTAACTATCATTTTTGCGTCGGATTCGAAATTTAGACTCACAGGAGAAAGACCATGAGGTGCCTGAGGCAGCAACAGACCCTTGGAGACAAGTCGGCTGGAGGCCGATGTATTGAATCTCGACGCAATTTGAGTGTTCCATCGTCATTACAAGGCCCTGAACGTTACATTTAACTATCATTTTTGCGTCGGATTCGAAAATTTAGACTCACAGGAGAAAGACCATGAGGTGCCTGAGGCAGCAACAGTCCCTTGGAGACAAGTCGGCTGGAGGCCGATGTATTGAATCTCGACGCAATTTGAGTGTTCCATCGTCATTAGGAGGCCCTAAACGTTACAATTCACTATCATTTTTGCGTCGGATTCGAAAATCTAGACTCGCAGGAGAAGGACCATGTGGTGCCCGAGGCAGCAATAGACCCTTGGAGACAAGTCGGCTGCAGGCCGATGTATTGAATCTCGATGCAATTTGAGTGTTCCATCGTCATTACAAGGCCCTGAACATTACATTTAACTATCATTTTTGCGTCGGATTCGAAAATTTAGACTCACAGGAGAACGACCATAAGGTGCCCGAGGCAGCAATAGACCCTTGGAGACAAGCCGGCTGGATGCCGATGTATTGAATCTCGACGCAATTTGAGTGTTCCATCGTCATTACAAGGCCCTGAACGTTACATTTAACTATCATTTTTGCGTCGGATTCGAAAATTTAGACTCACAGGAGAAAGACCATGAGGTGCCTGAGGCAGCAACAGACCCTTGGAGACAAGTCGGCTGGAGGCCGATGTATTGAATCTCGACGCAATTTGAGTCTTCTATCGTCATTAGGAGGCGCCGAACGTTACAATTCGCTATCATTTTTGCGTCGGATTCGATAATCTAAACTCACAGGAGAACGACCATAAGGTGCCCGAGGCAGCAACAGACCCTTGGAGACAAGTCGGCTGGAGGCCCATGTATTGAACCTCGACGCAATTTGATTGTTCCATCGTCATTAGGAGGCCCTGAACGTTACAATTAACTATCATTTTTGCGTCGGATTCGATAATCTAGACTCACAGGAGAAGGACCATGTGGTGCCAGAGGCAGCAATAGACCTTGGAGACAAGTCGGCTGCAGGCCGATGTATTGAATCTTGACGCAATTTGAGTGTCCATCGTCATTACAAGGCCCTGAACGTTACAATTAACTGTCATTTTTGGCGTCGGATTCGAAAATCTAGACTCATAGGAGAACGACCATAAGGTGCACGGGGCAGCATAGACCCTTGGAGACAAGCCGGCTGGAGGCCGATGTATTGAATCTCGACGCAATTTGAGTGTTCCATCGGCATTAGGAGGCCCTGAACGTTACAATTAACTATCATTTTTGAGTCGGATTCGAAAATCTAGACTCACCGGAGACGGACCATGTGGTGCCCGAGGCAGCGATATCCCCTTGGAGACAAGTCGGCTGGAGGCCGATGTATTGTATCTCGACGCAATTTGAGAGTTCCATCGTCATTAGGAGGCCCCTGAACGTTACAATTCACTATCATTTTTGCGTCGGATTCGAAAATCTAGACTCACAGGAGAAGGACCATGTGGTGCCCGAGGCAGCAACAGACCCTTTTAGACAAGTCGGCTGGAGGCCGATGTTTTGAATCTCGACGCAATTTGAGTGTTCCATCGGCATTAGGAGGCCTGAACGTTACAATTAACTATCATTTTTGCGTCGGATTCGAAATCTAGACTCACCGGAGACGGACCATGTGGTGCCCGAGGCAGCGATATCCCCTTGGAGACAAGTCGGCTGGAGGCCGAAGTATTGGATCTCGACGCAATTTTAGTGTTCCATCGGCATTAGGAGGCCCTGAACGTTAAAAATAACTATCATTTTTGCGTCGGATTCGAACATCTAGACTCACAAGAAACGACCATAAGGTGCCCGAGGCAGCAACAGACCCTTGGAGACAAGTCGGCTGGAGGCCGATGTATTGAATCTCGACGCAATTTGAGTGTTCCATCGTCATTAGGAGGCCCTAAACGTTACAATTCACTATCATTTTTGCGTCGGATTCGAAACTCTAGACTCACAGGAGAAGGACCATGTGGTGCCCGAGGCAGCAACAGACCCTTGGAGACAAGTCGGCCTGCAGGCCGATGTATTGAATCTCGACGCGATTTGAGTGTTCCATCGTCATTACAAGGCCCTGAACGTTACATTTAACTATCATTTTTGCGTCGGATTCGAAATTTAGACTTCACAGGAGAAAGACCATGAGGTGCCTGAGGCAGCAACAGACCCTTGGAGACAACTCGGCTGGAGGCCGATGTATTGAATCTCGACGCAATTTGAGTGGTCATCGTCTTTACAAGGCCCTGAACGTTACATTTACTATCATTTTTGCGTCGGATTCGAAAATTTAGACTCACAGGAGAAAGACCATGAGGTGCCTGAGGCAGCAACAGACCCTTGGAGGACAAGTCGGCTGGAGGCCGATGTATTGAATCTCGACGCAATGTGAGTGTTCCATCGTCATTAGGAGGCCCTAAACGTTACAATTCACTATCTTTTTTGCGTCGGATTCGAAAATCTAGACTCGCAGGAGAAGGACCATGTGGTGCCCGAGGCAGCAATAGACCCTTGGAGGACAAGTCGGCTGCAGGCCGATGTATTGAATCTCGATGCAATTTGAGTGTTCCATCGTCATTACAAGGCCCTGAACGTTACATTTAACTATCATTTTTCGTCGGATTCGAAAATTTAGACTCACAGGAGAACGACCATAAGGTGTCCGAGGCAGCATTAGACCCTTGTAGACAAGCCGGCTGGAGGCCGATGTATTGAATCTCGACGCAATTTGAGTGTTCCACCGGCATTAGGAGGCCCTGAACGTTACAATTAACTATCATTTTTGAGTCGGATTCGAAAATCTAGACTCACCGGAGACGGACCATATGGTGCCCGAGGCAGCGATATCCCCTTGGAGACAAGTCGGCTGGAGGCCGATGTATTGAATCTCGACGCAATTTGAGAGTTCCATCGTCATTAGGAGGCCCTGAACGTTACAATTCACTATCATTTTTGCGTCGGATTCGAAAATCTAGACTCACAGGAGAAGGACCATGTGGTGCCCGAGGCGAGCAACAGACACTTTTAGACAAGTCGGCTGGAGGCCGATGTATTGAATCTCGACGCAATTTGAGTGTTCCATCGGCATTAGGAGGCCCTGAACGTTACAATTAACTATCATTTTTGCGTCGGATTCGAAAATCTAGACTCACCGGAGACGGACCATGTGGTGCCCGAGGGAGCGATATCCCCTTGGAGACAAGTCGGCTGGAGGCCGATGTATTGGATCTCGACGCAATTTGAGTGTTCCATCGGCATTAGGAGGCCCTGAACGTTACAATTAACTATCATTTTTGCGTCGGATTCGAAAATCTAGACTCACAGGAAAACGACCATAAGGTGCCCGAGGCAGCAACAGACCCTCGGAGACAAGTCGGCTGGAGGCCGATGTATTGAATCTCGACGCAATTTGAGTGTTCCATCGTCATTAGGAGGCCCTAAACGTTACAATTCACTATCATTTTTGCGTCGGATTCGAAAATCTAGACTCACAGGAGAAGGACCATGTGGTGCCCCGAGGCAGCAACAGACCCTTGGAGACAAGTCGGCTGCAGGCCGATGTATTGAATCTCGACGCAATTTGAGTGTTCCATCGGCATTAGGAGGCCCTGAACGTTACAATTAACTATCATTTTTGCGTCGGATTCGAAAATCTAGACTCACCGGAGACGGACCATGTGGTGCCCGAGGCAGCGATATCCCCTTGGAGACAAGTCGGCTGGACGCCGAGTATTGGATCTCGCCGCAATTTGAGTGTTCCATCGGCATTAGGTGGCCCTGAAC
>NW_025726610.1:0-56779 GCF_021461395.2 Schistocerca americana | reverse complement strand
AATTTCTGTGTTTCATCGTCAATAAGAAGGTCCAAGGGATACAGTAAACCTGAAGTGAAGCATCGGAAACTAAAACTGGACTCACAGCAGAGGTTCAAATCATAGAAAGTTAGAGTTTCAGTCCTCTTGTACTTAAGTCGGCATTGTGCCTTTTGTACTAAATTCGGATGCAATTTCTGTGTTTCATCGAAATAAGAGGGTCCAAGGGATACAGTAAACCTGAAGTGAAGCATCGAAATCTAAAACTGGACTCACAGGAGAGGTTCAAATCATAGAAAGTTAGAGTACCAGTTCTCTTGTACTTAAGTCGTCATTCTGCCTTTTTTATTAATTTCGGATGCAATTTCTGTGTTTCATCGTTAATAAGAAGGTCCAAGGGATACAGTAAACCTGACCTGAAGTATCGGAAACTAAAACTGGACTCACAGCAGAGGTTCAAATCATAGAAAGTTAGAGTATCAGTCCTCTTGTACTTAAGTCGGCATTGTGCTTTTGTATTAAATTCGGATGCAATTTCTGTGTTTCATCGTCAATAAGAAGGTCCAAGGGATACAGTAAACCTGAAGTGAAGCATCGGAAACTAAAAGTGGCCTCACAGCAGTGGTTGAACTCATAGAAAGTTAGAGTTTCAGTCCTCTTGTACTTAAGTCGGCATTGTGCCTTTTGTATTAAATTCGAATGCAATTTCTGTGTTTCATCGTCAATAAGAAGGTCCAAGGGATACAGTAAACCTGAAGTGAAGCATCGGAAACTAAAACTGGACTCACAGCAGAGGTTCAAATCATAGAAAGTTAGAGTTTCAGTCCTCTTGTACTTCAGTCGGCATTGTGCCTTTTGTATTAGATTCGGATGCAATTTCTGTGTTTCATCGGCAATAAGAGGGTCCAAGGGATACAGCAAACCTGAAGTGAAGCATCGGAATCTAAAACTGGACTCACAGGAGAGCTTCAAATCATAGAAAGTTAGAGTATCAGTCCTCTTGTATTTAAGTCGGCATTGTGCCTTTAGTATTAAATTCGGATGCAATTTCGGTGTTTCATCGTCAATAAGAAGGTCCAAGGGATACAGTAAACCTGAAGTGTAGCATCATAAACTAAAACTGGACTCACAGCAGAGGTTCAAATCATAGAAAGTCAGAGTTTCAGTCCTCTTGTACTTACGTCGGCATTGTGCCTTTTGTATTAAATTCGGATGCAATTTCTGTGTTTCATCGTCAATAAGAAGGTCCAAGAGATACAGTAAACCAGAAGTTAAGCATCGGAATCTAAAACTGGACTCACAGGAGGGGTTCAAATCATAGAAAGTTAGAGTACCAGTCCTCTTGTACTTAAGTCGGCATTGTGCCTTTTTTATTAATTTCGGATGCAATTTCTGTGTTTGATCGTCAATAAGAAGGACCAAGGGATACAGTAAACCTGACGCGAAGCATCGGAAACTAAAACTGGACTCACAGCAGAGGTTCAAATCATAGAAAGTTAGAGTATCAGTCCTCTGGTACTTAAGTCGGCATTGTGCCTTTTGTATTAAATTCGGATGCAATTTCTGTGTTTCATCGTCAATAAGAAGGTCCAAGGGAAAAAGTAAACCAGAAGTGAAGCATCGGAAACTAAAACTGGACTCACTGCTGAGGTTCAAATCATAGAAAGTTAGAGTTTCAGTCCTCTTGTACTTAAGTCGGCATTGTGCCTTTTGAATTACATTCGGATGCAATTTCTGTGTTTCATCGGCAATAAGAAGGTCCAAGGGATACAGTAAACCAGAAGTGAAGCATCGGAAACTAAAACTGGACTGACAGGAGGGGTTCAAATCATAGAAAGTTAGAGTTTCAGTCCTCTTGTTCTTAAGTCGGCATTGTGCCTTTTGTATTAAATTCGGATGCAATTTCTGTGTTTCGTCGAAATAAGAGGGTCCAAGGGATACAGTAAACCTGAAGTGAAGCATCGGAATCTAAAACTGGACTCACAGGAGAGGTTCAAATCATAGAAAGTTAGAGTATCAGTCCTCTTGTACTTAAGTCGGCATTGTGCCTTTTGTATTAAATTTGGATGCAATTTCTGTGTTTCATCGTCAATAAGAAGGTCCAAGGGATACAGTAAACCTGAAGTTAAGCATCGGAATCTAAAACTGGACTCACAGGAGGGGTTCAAATCATAGAAAGTTAGAGTATCAGTCCTCTTGTACTTAAGTCGGCATTGTGCCTTTTTTATAAAATTCGGATGCAATTTCTGTGTTTCATCGTCAATAAGAAGGTCCAAGGGATACAGTAAACCTGAAGTGAAGCATCATAAACTAAAACTGGACTAACAGCAGAGGTTCAATTCATAGAAAATTAGAGTTTCAGTCCTCTTGTACTTAAGTCGGCATTGTGCCTTTTGTATTAAATTCGGATGCAATTTCTGTGTTTCATCGTCAATAAGAGGGTCCAAGGGATACAGTAAACCCGAAGTGAAGCATCGGAATCTAAAACTGGACTCACAGGAGAGGTTCAAATCATAGATAGTTAGAATATCAGTCCTATGGTACTTAAGTCGGCATTGTGCCTTTTGTATTAAATTCGGATGCAATTTCTGTGTTTCATCGTCAATAAGAAGGTCCAAGGGATACAGTAAACCAGAAGTTAAGCATTGGAATCTAAAACTGGACTCACAGGAGGGGTTCAAATCATAGAAAGTTAGAGTATCAGTCCTCTTGTACTTAAGTCGGCATTGTCCTTTTTTATTAAATTCGGATGCAATTTCTGTGTTTCATCGTCAATAAGAAGATCCAAGGGATACAGTAAACCTGAAGTGAAGAATCGGAAACTAAAACTGGACTCACAGGAGGGGATCAAATCATAGAAAGTTAGAGTATCAGTCCACTTGTACTTCAGTCGGCATTGTGCCTTTTTTATTAAATTCGGAAGCAATTTCTGTGTTTCATTGTCAATAAGAAGGTCCAAGGGATACAGTAAACCTGAAGTGAAGCATCATAAACTAAAACTGGACTCACAGCAGTGGTTCAGATCATGGAAAGTTACAGTTTCAGTCCACTTGTACTTAAGTCGGCATTGTGCCTTTTGTATTAAATTCGGATGCAATTTCTGTGTTTCATCGTCAATAAGAAGGTCCAAGGGATACAGTAAACCTGAAGTTAAGCATCGGAATCTAAAACTGGACTTACAGGAGGGGTTCAAATCATAGAAAGTTAGAGTACCAGTCCTCTTGTACTTAAGTCGGCATTGTGAATTTTTTATTAATTTCGGATGCAATTTCTGTGTTTCACCGTCAATAAGAAGGTCCAAGGGATACAGTAAACCTGACGTGAAGCATTGGAAACTAAAACTGGACTCACAGCAGAGGTTCAAATCATACAAAGTTAGAGTATCAGTCCTCTTGTCCTTAAGTCGACATTGTGCCTTTTGTATTAAATTCGGATGCAATTTCTGTGTTTCATCGTCAATAAGAAGGTCCAAGGGAAACAGTAAACCTGAAGTGAAGCATCGGAAACTAAAACTGGACTCACAGCAGAGGTTCAAATCATAGAAAGTTAGAGTTTCAGTCCTCTTGTACTTAAGTCGGCATTGTGACTTTTGTATTACATTCGGATGCAATTTCTGTGTTTCATCGTCAATAAGAAGGTCCAAGGGATACAGTAAACCTGAAGTGAAGCATCGGAAACTAAAACTGGACTCACAGGAGGGGTTCAAATCATAGAAAGTTAGAGTTTCAGTCCTCTTGTACTTAAGTCGGCATTGTGCCTTTTGTATTAAATTCGGATGCAATTTCTGTGTTTCATCGAAATAAGAGGGTCCAAGGGATACAGTAAACCTGAAGTGAAGCATCGGAATCTAAAACTGGCCTCACAGGAGAGGTTTAAAACATAGAAAGTTACAGTATCAGTCCTCTTGTACTTAAGTCGGCATTGTGCCTTTTGGATTAAATTCGGATGCAATATCTGTGTTTCATCGTCAATAAGAAGGTCCAAGGGGTACAGTAAGCCTTAAGTTAAGCATCGGAATCTAAAACTGGACTCACAGGAGGGGTTCAAATCATAGAAAGTTAGAGTATCAGTCCTCTTGTACTTAAGTCGGCATTGTGCCTTTTTTATAAACTTCGGATGCAATTTCTGTGTTTCATCGTCAATAAGAAGGTCCAAGGGATACAGTAAACCTGAAGTTAAGCATCGGAAACTAAAACTGGACTCACAGCAGGGGTTCAAATCATAGAAAGTTAGAGTTTCAGTCCTCTTGTACTTAAGTCGGCATTGTGCCTTTTGTATTACATTCGGATGCAATTTCTGTGTTTCATCGTCAATAAGAAGGTCCAAGGGATACAGTAAACCTGAAGTCAAGCATCGGAAACTAAAACTGGACTCACAGCATAGGTTCAAAACATAGAAAGTTATAGTTTCAGTCCTCTTGTACTCAAGTCGGCATTGTGAATTTTGTATTAAATTCGGATGCAATTTCTGTGTTTCATCGTCAATAAGAAGGTCCAAGGGTACAGTAAACCTGAAGTTAAGCATCGGAATCTAAAACTGGACTCACAGGAGGGGTTCAAATCAGAGAAAGTTAGAGTACCAGTTCTCTTGTACTTAAGTCGTCATTCTGCCTTTTTTATTAATTTCGGATGCAATTTCTGTGTTTCATCGTCAATAAGAAGGGCCAAGGGATACAGTAAACCTGACGTGAAGTATCGGAAACTAAAACTGGACTCACAGCAGAGGTTCAAATCATAGAAAGTTAGAGTATCAGTCCTCTTGTACTTAAGTCGGCATTGTGCTTTTGTATTAAATTCGGATGCAATTTCTGTGTTTCATCGTCAATAAGAAGGTCCAAGGGATACAGTAAACCTGAAGTGAAGCATCGGAAACTAAAACTGGACTCACAGCAGAGATTGAAATCATAGGACGTTAGAGTTTCAGTCCTCTTGTACTTAAGTCGGCATTGTGCCTTTTGTATTAAATTTGAATGCAATTTCTGTGTTTCATCAACAATAAGAAGGTCCAAGGGATACAGTAAACCTGAAGTGAAGCATCGGAAACTAAAACTGGACTCACAGCAGAGGTTCAAATCATTGAAAGTTAGAGTTTCAGTCCTCTTGTACTTAAGTCGGCATTGTGCCTTTTGTATTAAATTCTGATGCAATTTCTGTGTTTCATCGTCAATAAGAGGGTCCAAGGGATACAGCAAACCTGAAGTGTAGCATCGGAATCTAAAACTGGACTCACAGGAGAGCTTCAAATCATAGAAAGTTAGAGTATCAGTCCTCTTGTATTTAAGTCGGCATTGTGCCTTTTGTATTAAATTCGGATGCAATTTCGGTGTTTCATCGTCAATAAGAAGGTTCAAGGGATACAGTAAACCTGAAGTTAAGCATCGGAATCTTAAACTGGACTCACAGGAGGGGTTCAAATCATAGAAAGTTAGAGCATCAGTCCTCTTGTACTTAAGTCGGCATTGTGCCTTTTTTATTAAATTCGGATGCAATTTCTGTGTTTCATCGTCAATAAGAAGGTCCAAGGGATACAGTAAACCTGAAGTTAAGCATCGGAATCTAAAACTGGACTCAACAGGAGGGGTTCAAATCATAGAAAGTTAAAGTATCGGTCCTCTTGTATTTAAGTCGGCTTTATGCCTTTTTTATTAAATTCGGATGCAATTTCTGTGTTTCATCGTCAATAAGAAGGTCCCAGGGATACAGTAAATGTGAAGTGAAGCATCGGAAACTAAAACTGGACTCACAGGAGGGGTTCAAATCATAGAAAGTTAGAATATCAGTCCTTTGGTACTTAAGTCGGCATTGTGCCTTTTGTATTAAATTCTAATGCAATTTCTGTGTTTCATCGTCAATAAGAAGGTCCAAGGGTACAGTAAACCTGAAGTCAAGCATCGGAAACTAAAACTGGACTCACAGCATAAGTTCAAAGCATAGAAAGTTATAGTTTCAGTCCTCTTGTACTCAAGTCGGCATTGTGCCTTTTGTATTAAATTCGGATGCAATTTCTGTGTTTCATCGTCAATAAGAAGGTCCAAGGGTACAGTATACCTGAAGTTAAGCATCGGAATCTAAAACTGGACTCACAGGAGGGGTTCAAATCATAGAAAGTTAGAGTACCAGTTCTCTTGTACTTAAGTCGGCATTGTGCCTTTTGTATTAAATTCGGATGCAATTTCTGTGTTTCATCGTCAATAAGAGGGTCCAAGGGATACAGTAAACCCGAAGTGAAGCATCGGAATCTAAAACTGGACTCACAGGAGAGGTACAAATCATAGATAGTTAGAATATCAGTCCTTTGGTACTTAAGTCGGCATTGTGCCTTTTGTATTAAATTCGGATGCAATTTCTGTGTTTCATCGTCAATAAGAAGGTCCAAGGGATACAGTAAACCTGAAGTGAAGCATCGGAAACTAAAACTGGACTCACAGCAGAGGTTCAAATCATAGAAAGTTAGAGTTTCAGTCCTCTTGTACTTAAGTCGGCATTGTGCCTTTTGTACTAAATTCGGATGCAATTTCTGTGTTTCATCGAAATAAGAGGGTCCAAGGGATACAGTAAACCTGAAGTGAAGCATCGAAATCTAAAACTGGACTCACAGGAGAGGTTCAAATCATAGAAAGTTAGAGTACCAGTTCTCTTGTACTTAAGTCGTCATTCTGCCTTTTTTATTAATTTCGGATGCAATTTCTGTGTTTCATCGTTAATAAGAAGGTCCAAGGGATACAGTAAACCTGACCTGAAGTATCGGAAACTAAAACTGGACTCACAGCAGAGGTTCAAATCATAGAAAGTTAGAGTATCAGTCCTCTTGTACTTAAGTCGGCATTGTGCTTTTGTATTAAATTCGGATGCAATTTCTGTGTTTCATCGTCAATAAGAAGGTCCAAGGGATACAGTAAACCTGAAGTGAAGCATCGGAAACTAAAAGTGGCCTCACAGCAGTGGTTGAACTCATAGAAAGTTAGAGTTTCAGCCCTCTTGTACTTAAGTCGGCATTGTGCCTTTTGTATTAAATTCGAATGCAATTTCTGTGTTTCATCGTCAATAAGAAGGTCCAAGGGATACAGTAAACCTGAAGTGAAGCATCGGAAACTAAAACTGGACTCACAGCAGAGGTTCAAATCATAGAAAGTTAGAGTTTCAGTCCTCTTGTACTTCAGTCGGCATTGTGCCTTTTGTATTAGATTCGGATGCAATTTCTGTGTTTCATCGGCAATAAGAGGGTCCAAGGGATACAGCAAACCTGAAGTGAAGCATCGGAATCTAAAACTGGACTCACAGGAGAGCTTCAAATCATAGAAAGTTAGAGTATCAGTCCTCTTGTATTTAAGTCGGCATTGTGCCTTTAGTATTAAATTCGGATGCAATTTCGGTGTTTCATCGTCAATAAGAAGGTCCAAGGGATACAGTAAACCTGAAGTGTAGCATCATAAACTAAAACTGGACTCACAGCAGAGGTTCAAATCATAGAAAGTCAGAGTTTCAGTCCTCTTGTACTTACGTCGGCATTGTGCCTTTTGTATTAAATTCGGATGCAATTTCTGTGTTTCATCGTCAATAAGAAGGTCCAAGAGATACAGTAAACCAGAAGTTAAGCATCGGAATCTAAAACTGGACTCACAGGAGGGGTTCAAATCATAGAAAGTTAGAGTACCAGTCCTCTTGTACTTAAGTCGGCATTGTGCCTTTTTTATTAATTTCGGATGCAATTTCTGTGTTTGATCGTCAATAAGAAGGACCAAGGGATACAGTAAACCTGACGCGAAGCATCGGAAACTAAAACTGGACTCACAGCAGAGGTTCAAATCATAGAAAGTTAGAGTATCAGTCCTCTGGTACTTAAGTCGGCATTGTGCCTTTTGTATTAAATTCGGATGCAATTTCTGTGTTTCATCGTCAATAAGAAGGTCCAAGGGAAAAAGTAAACCAGAAGTGAAGCATCGGAAACTAAAACTGGACTCACTGCTGAGGTTCAAATCATAGAAAGTTAGAGTTTCAGTCCTCTTGTACTTAAGTCGGCATTGTGCCTTTTGAATTACATTCGGATGCAATTTCTGTGTTTCATCGGCAATAAGAAGGTCCAAGGGATACAGTAAACCAGAAGTGAAGCATCGGAAACTAAAACTGGACTGACAGGAGGGGTTCAAATCATAGAAAGTTAGAGTTTCAGTCCTCTTGTTCTTAAGTCGGCATTGTGCCTTTTGTATTAAATTCGGATGCAATTTCTGTGTTTCGTCGAAATAAGAGGGTCCAAGGGATACAGTAAACCTGAAGTGAAGCATCGGAATCTAAAACTGGACTCACAGGAGAGGTTCAAATCATAGAAAGTTAGAGTATCAGTCCTCTTGTACTTAAGTCGGCATTGTGCCTTTTGTATTAAATTTGGATGCAATTTCTGTGTTTCATCGTCAATAAGAAGGTCCAAGGGATACAGTAAACCTGAAGTTAAGCATCGGAATCTAAAACTGGACTCACAGGAGGGGTTCAAATCATAGAAAGTTAGAGTATCAGTCCTCTTGTACTTAAGTCGGCATTGTGCCTTTTTTATAAAATTCGGATGCAATTTCTGTGTTTCATCGTCAATAAGAAGGTCCAAGGGATACAGTAAACCTGAAGTGAAGCATCATAAACTAAAACTGGACTAACAGCAGAGGTTCAATTCATAGAAAATTAGAGTTTCAGTCCTCTTGTACTTAAGTCGGCATTGTGCCTTTTGTATTAAATTCGGATGCAATTTCTGTGTTTCATCGTCAATAAGAGGGTCCAAGGGATACAGTAAACCCGAAGTGAAGCATCGGAATCTAAAACTGGACTCACAGGAGAGGTTCAAATCATAGATAGTTAGAATATCAGTCCTATGGTACTTAAGTCGGCATTGTGCCTTTTGTATTAAATTCGGATGCAATTTCTGTGTTTCATCGTCAATAAGAAGGTCCAAGGGATACAGTAAACCAGAAGTTAAGCATTGGAATCTAAAACTGGACTCACAGGAGGGGTTCAAATCATAGAAAGTTAGAGTATCAGTCCTCTTGTACTTAAGTCGGCATTGTGCTTTTTTATTAAATTCGGATGCAATTTCTGTGTTTCATCGTCAATAAGAAGATCCAAGGGATACAGTAAACCTGAAGTGAAGAATCGGAAACTAAAACTGGACTCACAGGAGGGGATCAAATCATAGAAAGTTAGAGTATCAGTCCACTTGTACTTCAGTCGGCATTGTGCCTTTTTTATTAAATTCGGAAGCAATTTCTGTGTTTCATTGTCAATAAGAAGGTCCAAGGGATACAGTAAACCTGAAGTGAAGCATCATAAACTAAAACTGGACTCACAGCAGAGGTTCTAATCATAGATAGTTAGAGTTTCAGTCCTCTTGTACTTAAGTCGGCATTGTGCCTTTTGTATTAAATTCGGATGCAATTTCTGTGTTTCATCGTCAATAAGAAGGTCCAAGGGATACAGTAAACCAGAAGTTAAGCATCGGAATCTAAAACTGGACTCACAGGAGGGGTTCAAATCATGGAAAGTTAGAGTATTAGTATTCTTGTACTTAAGCCGGCATTGTGCCTTTTGTATTAAATTTGGATCCAATTTCTGTGTTTCATCGTCAATAAGAAGGTCCAAGGGATACAGTAAACCTGAAGTTAAGCATTGGAATCTAAAACTGGTCTCACAGCAGTGGTTCAGATCATGGAAAGTTACAGTTTCAGTCCACTTGTACTTAAGTCGGCATTGTGCCTTTTGTATTAAATTCGGATGCAATTTCTGTGTTTCATCGTCAATAAGAAGGTCCAAGGGATACAGTAAACCTGAAGTTAAGCATCGGAATCTAAAACTGGACTTACAGGAGGGGTTCAAATCATAGAAAGTTAGAGTACCAGTCCTCTTGTACTTAAGTCGGCATTGTGAATTTTTTATTAATTTCGGATGCAATTTCTGTGTTTCACCGTCAATAAGAAGGTCCAAGGGATACAGTAAACCTGACGTGAAGCATTGGAAACTAAAACTGGACTCACAGCAGAGGTTCAAATCATACAAAGTTAGAGTATCAGTCCTCTTGTCCTTAAGTCGACATTGTGCCTTTTGTATTAAATTCGGATGCAATTTCTGTGTTTCATCGTCAATAAGAAGGTCCAAGGGAAACAGTAAACCTGAAGTGAAGCATCGGAAACTAAAACTGGACTCACAGCAGAGGTTCAAATCATAGAAAGTTAGAGTTTCAGTCCTCTTGTACTTAAGTCGGCATTGTGACTTTTGTATTACATTCGGATGCAATTTCTGTGTTTCATCGTCAATAAGAAGGTCCAAGGGATACAGTAAACCTGAAGTGAAGCATCGGAAACTAAAACTGGACTCACAGGAGGGGTTCAAATCATAGAAAGTTAGAATTTCAGTCCTCTTGTACTTAAGTCGGCATTGTGCCTTTTGTATTAAATTCGGATGCAATTTCTGTGTTTCATCGAAATAAGAGGGTCCAAGGGATACAGTAAACCTGAAGTGAAGCATCGGAATCTAAAACTGGCCTCACAGGAGAGGTTTAAAACATAGAAAGTTACAGTATCAGTCCTCTTGTACTTAAGTCGGCATTGTGCCTTTTGGATTAAATTCGGATGCAATATCTGTGTTTCATCGTCAATAAGAAGGTCCAAGGGGTACAGTAAGCCTTAAGTTAAGCATCGGAATCTAAAACTGGACTCACAGGAGGGGTTCAAATCATAGAAAGTTAGAGTATCAGTCCTCTTGTACTTAAGTCGGCATTGTGCCTTTTTTATAAACTTCGGATGCAATTTCTGTGTTTCATCGTCAATAAGAAGGTCCAAGGGATACAGTAAACCTGAAGTTAAGCATCGGAAACTAAAACTGGACTCACAGCAGGGGTTCAAATCATAGAAAGTTAGAGTTTCAGTCCTCTTGTACTTAAGTCGGCATTGTGCCTTTTGTATTACATTCGGATGCAATTTCTGTGTTTCATCGTCAATAAGAAGGTCCAAGGGATACAGTAAACCTGAAGTCAAGCATCGGAAACTAAAACTGGACTCACAGCATAGGTTCAAAACATAGAAAGTTATAGTTTCAGTCCTCTTGTACTCAAGTCGGCATTGTGAATTTTGTATTAAATTCGGATGCAATTTCTGTGTTTCATCGTCAATAAGAAGGTCCAAGGGTACAGTAAACCTGAAGTTAAGCATCGGAATCTAAAACTGGACTCACAGGAGGGGTTCAAATCAGAGAAAGTTAGAGTACCAGTTCTCTTGTACTTAAGTCGTCATTCTGCCTTTTTTATTAATTTCGGATGCAATTTCTGTGTTTCATCGTCAATAAGAAGGGCCAAGGGATACAGTAAACCTGACGTGAAGTATCGGAAACTAAAACTGGACTCACAGCAGAGGTTCAAATCATAGAAAGTTAGAGTATCAGTCCTCTTGTACTTAAGTCGGCATTGTGCTTTTGTATTAAATTCGGATGCAATTTCTGTGTTTCATCGTCAATAAGAAGGTCCAAGGGATACAGTAAACCTGAAGTGAAGCATCGGAAACTAAAACTGGACTCACAGCAGAGATTGAAATCATAGGACGTTAGAGTTTCAGTCCTCTTGTACTTAAGTCGGCATTGTGCCTTTTGTATTAAATTTGAATGCAATTTCTGTGTTTCATCAACAATAAGAAGGTCCAAGGGATACAGTAAACCTGAAGTGAAGCATCGGAAACTAAAACTGGACTCACAGCAGAGGTTCAAATCATTGAAAGTTAGAGTTTCAGTCCTCTTGTACTTAAGTCGGCATTGTGCCTTTTGTATTAAATTCTGATGCAATTTCTGTGTTTCATCGTCAATAAGAGGGTCCAAGGGATACAGCAAACCTGAAGTGTAGCATCGGAATCTAAAACTGGACTCACAGGAGAGCTTCAAATCATAGAAAGTTAGAGTATCAGTCCTCTTGTATTTAAGTCGGCATTGTGCCTTTTGTATTAAATTCGGATGCAATTTCGGTGTTTCATCGTCAATAAGAAGGTTCAAGGGATACAGTAAACCTGAAGTTAAGCATCGGAATCTTAAACTGGACTCACAGGAGGGGTTCAAATCATAGAAAGTTAGAGCATCAGTCCTCTTGTACTTAAGTCGGCATTGTGCCTTTTTTATTAAATTCGGATGCAATTTCTGTGTTTCATCGTCAATAAGAAGGTCCAAGGGATACAGTAAACCTGAAGTTAAGCATCGGAATCTAAAACTGGACTCAACAGGAGGGGTTCAAATCATAGAAAGTTAAAGTATCGGTCCTCTTGTATTTAAGTCGGCTTTATGCCTTTTTTATTAAATTCGGATGCAATTTCTGTGTTTCATCGTCAATAAGAAGGTCCCAGGGATACAGTAAATGTGAAGTGAAGCATCGGAAACTAAAACTGGACTCACAGCAGAGGTTCAAATCATAGAAAGTTAGAGTTTCTGTCCTCTTGTACGTAAGTCGGCATTGTGCCTTTTGTATTAAACTCGGAAGCAATTTGTGTGTATCATCGTCAATAAGAAGGTCCAAGGGATACAGTAAACCTGAAGTGAAGCATCGGAAACTAAAACTGGACTCACAGCAGAGGTTCAATTCATAGAAAATTAGAGTTTCAGTCCTCTTGTACTTAAGTCGGCATTGTGCCTTTTGTATTAAAGTCGGATGCAATTTCTATGTTTCATCGTCAATAAGAGGGTCCAAGGGATTCAGTAAACCCGAAGTGAAGCATCGGAATCTAAAACTGGACTCACAGGAGAGGTTCAAATCATAGATAGTTAAAATATCAGTCCTTTGGTACTTAAGTCGGCATTGTGCCTTTTGTATTAAATTCGGATTCAATTTCTGTGTTTCATCGTCAATAAGAAGGTCCAAGGGATACAGTAAACCAGAAGTTAAGCATTGGAATCTAAAACAGGACTCACAGGAGGGGTTCAAATCATAGAAAGTTAGAGTATCAGTCCTCTTGTACTTAAGTCGGCATTGTGCTTTTTTTTTAAATTCGGATGCAATTTCTGTGTTTCATCGTCAATAAGAAGGTCCAAGGGATACAGTAAAACTGAAGTGAAGCATCATAAACTAAAACTGGACTCACAGCAGAGGTTCAAATCATAGAAAGTTAGAGTATCAGTCGCCTTGTACTTAATTCGGCATTGTGCCTTTTGTATTGACTTCGGATGCAATTTCTGTGTTTCATCGTCAATAAGAATGTCCAAGGGATACAGTAAACCTGAAGTTAAGCATCGGAATCTAAAACTGGACTCACAGGAGGGGTTCAAATCATAGAAAGTTAGAGTATTAGTCCTCTTGTACTTAAGTCGGCATTGTGCCTTTTGTATTAAGTTCGGATGCAATTTCTGTGTTTCATCGTCAATAAGAAGGTCCAAGGGATCAGTAAAACTGAAGTGAAACATCGGAAACTTAAACTGGACTCACAGCAGAGGTACAAATCATATAAAGTTAGAGTTTCAGTTAACTTGTACTTAAGTCGGCATTGTGCCTTTTGTATTAAAATCGGATGCAATTTCAGTGTTTCATCGTCAATAGGAAGGTCCAAGGGATACAGTAAACCGGAAGTTAAGCATCGGAATCCAAAACTGGACTCACAGGAGGGGTTCAAATCATAGAAAGTTAGAGTATCAGTCCTCTTGTACTTAAGTCGTCATTGTGTCGTTTTTATTAAATTCGGATGCAATTTCTGTGTTTCATCGTCAATAAGAAGGTCCAAGGGATACAGTAAACCTGAAGTGAAGCATCGGAATCTAAAACTGTACTCACAGGAGGGGCTCAAATCATAGAAAGTTGGTGTATCAGTCCTCTTGTACTTAAGTCGGCATTGTGCCTTTTGTATTAAATTCGGATGCAATTTCTGTGTTTCATCGTCAATAAGAGGGTCCAAGGGATACAGTAAACCTGAAGTGAAGCATCGGAATCTAAAACTGGACTCACAGGAGAGGTTCAAATCATAGAAAGTTAGAAAATCAGTCCTTTGGTACTTAAGTCGGCATTGTGCCTTTTGTATTAAATTAGGATGCAATTTCTGTGTTTCATCGTCAATAAGAAGGTCCAAGGGATACAGTAAACCTGAAGTTAAGCAACGGAATCTAAAACTGGACTCACAGGAGGGGTTCAAATCATAGAAAGCTAGACTATCAGTCCTCTTGTACTTAAGTCGGCGTTGTGTCTTTTTTATTAAATTCGGATGCAATTTCTGTGTTTCATCGTCAATATAAAGGTCCAATGGGTACAGTAAACCTGAAGTGAAGCATCGGAAACTAAAACTGGACTCACAGGAGGGGTTCAAATCATAGAAAGTTGGAGTATCAGTCCTCTTGTACTTAAGTCGGCATTGTGCCTTTTGTATTAAATTCGGATGCTATTTCTGTGTTTCATCGTCAATAAGAAGGTCCAAGGGATACAGTAAACCTGAAGTGAAACATCGGAAACTTAAACTGGATCACAGCAGAGGTTCAAATCATATAAAGTTAGAGTTTCAGTCCTCTTGTACTTAAGTCGGCATTGTGCCTTTTGTATTAAATTCGGATGCAATTTCTGTGTTTCATCGTCAATAGGAAGGTCCAAGGGATACAGTAAACCAGAAGTTAAGCATCCGAATCCAAAACTGGACTCAACAGGAGGGGTTCAAATCATAGAAAGTTAGAGTATCAGTCCTCTTGTATTTAAGTCGGCATTATGCCTTTTTTATTAAATTCGGATGCAATTTCTGTGTTTCATCGTCAGTAAGAAGGTCCCAGGGATACAGTAAATGTGAAGTGAAGCATCGGAAACTAAAACTGGACTCACAGCAGAGGTTCAGATCATAGAAAGTTAGAGTTTCAGTCCTCTTGTACGTAAGTCGGCATTGTGCCTTTTTTATTAAACTCGGAAGCAATTTGTGTGTATCATCGTCAATAAGAAGGTCCAAGGGATACAGTAAACCTGAAGTCAAGCATCGGAAACTGAAACTGGACTCACAGCAGAGGTTCAATTCATAGAAAATTAGAGTTTCAGTCCTCTTGTACTTAAGTCGGCATTGTGCCTTTTGTATTAAATTCGGATGCAATTTCTATCTTTCATCGTCAATAAGAGGGTCCAAGGGTTACAGTAAACCCGAAGTGAAGCATCGGAATCTAAAACTGGACTCACAGGAGAGGTTCAAATCATAGATAGTTAGAATATCAGTCCTTTGGTACTTAAGTCGGCATTGTGTCTTTTTTATTAAATTCGGATGCAATTTCTGTGTTTCATCGTCAATAAGAAGGTCCAAGGGATACAGTAAACCTGAAGTTAAGCATCGGAATCTAAAACTGGACTCAACAGGAGGGGTTCAAGTCATAGAAAGTTAGAGTATCAGTCCTCTTGTACTTAAGTCGGCATTGAGCATTTTTTATTAAATTCGGATACAATTTCTGTGTTTCATCGTCAATAAGAAGGTCCCAGGGATACAGTAAATGTGAAGTGAAGCATCGGAAACTAAAACTGGACTCACAGCATAGGTTCAAATTATAGAAAGTTAGAGTTTCAGTCCTCTTGTACGTATGTCGGCATTGTGCCTTTTGTATTAAACTCGGAAGCAATTTGTGTGTATCATCGTCAATAAGAAGGTCCAAGGGATACAGTAAACCTGAAGTGAAGCATCGGAAACTAAAACTGGACTCACAGCAGAGGTTCAATTCATAGAAAATTAGAGTTTCAGTCCTCTTGTACTTAAGTCGGCATTGTGCCTTTTGTATTAAAGTCGGATGCAATTTCTATGTTTCATCGTCAATAAGAGGGTCTAAGGGATACAGTAAACCCGAAGTGAAGCATCGGAATCTAAAACTGGACTCACAGGAGAGGTTCAAATCATAGATAGTTAGAATATCAGTCCTTTGGTACTTAAGTCGGCATTGTGCCATTTGTATTAAATTCGGATTCAATTTCTGTGTTTCATCGTCAATAAGAAGGTCCAAGGGATACAGTAAACCAGAAGTTAAGCATTGGAATCTAAAACAGGACTCACAGGAGGGGTTCAAATCATAGAAAGTTAGAGTATCAGTCCTCTTGTACTTAAGTCGGCATTGTGCTTTTTTCTTAAATTCGGATGCAATTTCTGTGTTTCATCGTCAATAAGAAGATCCAAGGGATACAGTAAACCTGAAGTGAAGCATCGGAAACTAAAACTGGACTCACAGGAGGGGTTCAAATCATAGAAAGTTGGAGTATCAGTCCTCTTATACTTCAGTCATCATTGTGCCTTTTTTATTAAATTCGGAAGCAATTTCTGTGTTTCATCGTCAATAAGAAGGTCCAAGGGATACAGTAAACCTGAAGTGAAGCATCATAAACTAAAACTGGACTCACAGCAGAGGTTCAAATCATAGAAAGTTAGAGTATCAGTCGCCTTGTACTTAATTCGGCATTGTGCCTTTTGTATTATACTCGGATGCAATTTCTGTGTTTCATCGTCAATAAGAAGGTCCAAGGGATACAGTAAACCTGAAGTGAAACATCGGAGACTGAAACTGGCCTCACAGCAGAGGTACAAATCATATAAAGTAAGAGTTTCAGTCCTCTTGTACTTAAGTCGGCATTGTGCCTTTTGTATTAAAATCGGATGCAATTTCTGTGTTTCATCGTCAATAGGAAGGTCCAAGGGATACAGTAAACCAGAAGTTAAGCATCGGAATCCAAAACTGGACACACAGGAGGGGTTCAAATCATAGAAAGTTAGAGTATCAGTCCTCTTGTACTTAAGTCGGCATTGTGCCTTTTGTATTAAATTAGGATGCAATTTCTGTGTTTCATCGTCAATAAGAAGGTCCAAGGGATACAGTAAACCTGAAGTTAAGCATCGGAATCTAAAACTGGACTCACAGGAGGGGTTCAAATCATAGAAAGCTAGACTCTCAGTCCTCTTGTACTTAAGTCGGCATTGTGTCTTTTTTATTAAATTCGGATGCAATTTCTGTGTTTCATCGTCAATATGAAGGTCCAATGGATACAGTAAACCTGAAGTGAAGCATCGGAAACTAAAACTGGACTCACAGGAGGGGTTCAAATCATATAAAGTTAGAGTTTCAGTCCTCTTGTACTTAAGTCGGCATTGTGCCTTTTGTATTAAATTCGGATGCAATTTCTGTGTTTCATCGTCAATAGGAAGGTCCAAGGGATACAGTAAACCAGAAGTTAAGCATCCGAATCCAAAACTGGACTCACAGGAGGGTTCAAATCATAGAAAGTTAGAGTATCAGTCCTCTTGTACTTAAGTCGGCATTGTGCCTTTTTTATTAAATTCGAATGCAATTTCAGTTTTTCATCGTCCGTAAGAAGGTCCAAGGGATACAGTAAACCTGAAGTGAAGCATCGGAAACTAAAACTGGACTCACAGGATGGGTTCAAATCATAGAAAGTTAGAGTATCAGTCCTCTTGCACTTAGGTCGTCATTGTGTCGTTTTTATTAAAATCGGATGCAATTTCTGTGTTTCATCGTCAATAAGAAGGTCCAAGGGATACAGTAAACCTGAAGTGAGGCATCGGAAACTTAAACTGGACTCACAGCAGAGGTTCAAATCATAGAAAGTTACAGTTTCAGTCCTCTTGTACTTAAGTCGGCATTGTGCCTTTTGTATTAAATTCGGATGCAATTTCTGTGTTTCATCGTCAATAAGAAGGTCCAAGGGATACAGTAAACCTGAAGTTAAGCATCGGAATCTAAAACTGGACTCACAGGAGGGGTTCAAATCATAGAAAGTTAGAGTATCAGTCCTCTTGTACTTAAGTCGTCATTGTCTCTTTTTTATTAAATTCGAATGCAATTTCTGTGTTTCATCTTCAATATGAAGGTCCAAGGGATACAGTAAACCTGAAGTGAAGCATCGGAAACTAAAACTGGACTCACATGAGGGGTTCAAATCGTAGAAAGTTAGAGTATCAATCCTCTTGTACTTAAGTCGGCATTGTGCCTTTTGTATTAAATTCGGATGCAATTTCTGTGTTTCATCGTCAATAAGAAGGTCCAAGGGATACAGTAAAAAGGAAGTTAAGCAACGGATTCTGAAACAGGACTCACAGGAGGGGTTCAAATCATAGAATGTTAGAGTATCAGTCCTCTTGTACTTATGTCGGCATTGTGCCCTTTTTATTAAATTCGGATGCAATTTCTGTGTTTCATCGTCAATAAGATGGTCCAAGGGATACAGTAAACCTGAAGTGAAGCATCAGAAACTAAAACTGGACTCACAGCAGAGGTTCAAATCATAGAAAGTTAGAGTATCAGTCCTCTTGTACTTAAGTCGGCATTGTGCCTTTTGTATTAAATTCGGATGCAATTTCTGTGTTTCATCGTCAATAAGAAGGTCCAAGGGATACAGTAAACCTGAAGTGAAGCATCGGAAACTAAAACTGGACTCACAGCAGAGGTTCAAATCATTGGAAGTTAGAGTTTCAGTCCTCTTGTACTTAAGTCGGCATTGTGCCTTTTGTATTAAATTCGGATGCAATTTCTGTGTTTCATCGTCAATAGGAAGGTCCAAGGGATACAGCAAACCTGAAGTGAAGCATCGGAATCTAAAACTGGACTCACAGGAGAGGTTCAAATCATAGAAAGTTAGAATATCAGTCCTTTGGTACTAAAGTCGGCATTGTGCCTTTTGTATTAAATTAGGATGCAATTTCTGTGTTTCATCGTCAATAAGAAGGTCCAAGGGATACAGTAAACCAGAAGTTAAGCATCCGAATCCAAAAGTGGACTCACAGGAGGGTTCAAATCATAGAAAGTTAGAGTATCAGTCCTCTTGTACTTAAGTCGGCGTTGTGCCTTTTTTATTAAATTCGAATGCAATTTCTGTTTTTCATCGTCCGTAAGAAGGTCCAAGGGATACAGTAAACCTGAAGTGAAGCATCGGAAACTAAAACGGGACTCACAGGATGGGTTCAAATCATAGAAAGTTAGAGTATCAGTCCTCTTGCACTTAAGTCGTCATTGAGTCGTTTTTATTAAATTCGCATGCAATTTCTGTGTTTCATCGTCAATAAGAAGGTCCAAGGGATACAGTAAACCTGAAGTGAAGCATCGGAAACTTAAACTGGACTCACAGCAGAGGTTCAAATCATAGAAAGTTACAGTTTCAGTCCTCTTGTACTTCAGTCTGCATTGTGCCTTTTGTATTACATTCGGATGCGATTTCTGTGTTTCATCGTCAATAAGGAGGTCCAAGGGATACAGTAAACCTGAAGTGAAGCATCGGAAACTAAAACTGGACTCACAGCAGAGGTTCAAATCGTAGAAAGTTAGAGATTCAGTCCACTTGTACTTAAGTCGGCATTGTGCCTCTTGTATTAAATTCGGATGCAATTTCTGTGTTTCATCGTCAATAAGAAGATCCAAGGGATATAGTAAACCTGAAGTGAAGCATCGGAAACTAAAACTGGACTCACAGCAGAGGTTCAAAGCATAGAAAGTTAGAGTTTCAGTCCTCTTGTACTTAAGTCGGCATTGTGCCTTTTTTATTAAATTCGGATGCAATTTCTGTGTTTCATCGTCAGTAAGAAGGCCCAAGGGATACAGTAAACCTGAAGTGAAGCATCGGAAACTAAAACTGGACTCACAGGAGGGGTTCAAATCATAGAAAGTTAGAGTATAAGTCCTCTTGTACTTAAGTCGTCATTGTGTCGTTTTTATTAAATTCGGATGCAATATCTGTGTTTCATCGTCAATAAGAAGGTCCAAGGGATACAGTAAACCTGAAGTGAAGCATCGGAATCTAAAACTGGACACACATGAGGGGTTCAAATCATAGAAAGTTAAAGTACCAGTCCTCTTGTACTTAAGTCGGCATTGTGCCTTTTTTATTAATTTCGGATGCAATTTCTGTGTTTCATCGTCAATAAGAAGGTCCAAGGGATACAGTAAACCTGAAGTGAAGCATCCTAAACTAAAACTGGACTCACAGCAGAGGTTCAAATCATAGAAAGTTAGAGTATCAGTCGCCTTGTACTTAAGTCGGCATTGTGCCTTTTGTATTGACTTCGGATGCAATTTCTGTGTTTCATCGTCAATAAGAAGGTCCAAGGGATACAGTAAACCTGAAGTTAAGCATCGGAATCTAAAACTGGACTCACGGGAGGGGTTCAAATCATAGAAAGTTAGAGTATCAGTCCTGTTGTACTTAAGTTGGCATTGTGTCTTTTTTATTAAATTCGGAATCAATTTCTGTGTTTCATCGTCAATAAGAAGGTCCAAGGGATACAGTAAACCTGAAGTGAAGCATCCTAGACTAAAACTGGACTCACAGCAGAGGTTCAAATCATAGAAAGTTAGAGTATCAGTCGCCTTGTACTTAAGTCGGCATTGTGCCTTTTGTATTGACTTCGGATGCAATTTCTGTGTCTCATCGTCAATAAGAAGGTAAAAGGGATACAGTAAACCTGAAGTTAAGCATCGGAATCTAAAACTGGACTCACAGGAGGGGTTCAAATCATAGAAAGTTAGAGTATCAGTCCTCTTGTACTTAAGTCGGCATTGTGCCTTTTTAATTAAATTCGGATGCAATATCTGTGTTTCATCGTCAATAAGAAGGTCCAAGGGATACAGTAAACCTGAAGTGAAGCATCGGAAACTTAAACTGGACTCACAGCAGAGGTTCAAATCATAGAAAGTTACAGTTTCAGTCCTCTTGTACCTAAGTCGGCATTGTGCCTTTTGTATTAAATTCGGATGCAATTTCTGTGTTTCATCGTCAATAAGAGGGTCCAAGGGATACAGCAAACCTGAAGTGAAGCATCGGAATCTAAAACTGGACTCACAGGAGAGCTTCAAATCATAGAAAGTTAGAGTATCAGTCCTCTTGTATTTATGTCGGCATTGTGCCTTTTGTATTAAATTCGGATGCAATTTCGGTGTTTCATCGTCAATAAGAAGGTCCAAGGGATACAGTAAACCTGAAATTAAGCATCGGAATCTTAAACTGGACTCACAGGAGGGGTTCAAATCATAGAAAGTTAGAGCATCAGTCCTCTTGTACTTAAGTCGGCATTATGCCTTTTTTATTAATTTCGGATGCAATTTCTGTGTTTCATCGTCAATAAGAAGGTCCCAGGGATACAGTAAATGTGAAGTGAAGCATCGGAAACTAAAACTGGACTCACAGCAGAGGTTCAATCCATAGAAAATTAGAGTTTCAGTCCTCTTGTACTGAAGTCGGCATTGTGCCTTTTGTATTAAAGTCGGATGCAATTTCTATGTTTCATCGTCAATAAGAGGGTCCAAGGGATACAGTAAACCCGAAGTGAAGCATCGGAATCTAAACTGGACTCACAGGAGAGGTTCAAATCATAGATAGTTAAAATATCAGTCCTTTGGTACTTAAGTCGGCATTGTGCCTTTTGTATTAAATTCGGATTCAATTTCTGTGTTTCATCGTCAATAAGAAGGTCCAAGGGATACAGTAAACCACAAGTTAATCATTGGAATCTGAAACAGGACTCACAGGAGGGGTTCAAATCATAGAAAGTTAGAGTATCAGTCCTCTTGTACTTAAGTCGGCATTGTGCTTTTTTTTTAAATTCGGATGCAATTTCTGTGTTTCATCGTCAATAAGAAGATCCAAGGGATACAGTAAACCTGAAGTGAAGCATCGGAAACTAAAACTGGACTCACAGGAGGGGTTAAAATCATAGAAAGTTAGAGTATCAGTCCTCTTGTACTTCAGTCATCAATGTGCCTTTTTTATTAAATTCGGAAGCAATTTCTGTGTTTCATCGTCAATAAGAAGGTCCAAGGGATACAGTAAACCTGAAGTGAAGCATCATAAACTAAAACTGCACTCACAGCAGAGGTTCAAATCATAGAAAGTTAGAGTATCAGTCGCCTTGTACTTAATTCGGCATTGTGCCTTTTGTATTGACTTCGGATGCAATTTCTGTGTTTCATCGTCAATAAGAAGGTCCAAGGGATACAGTAAACCTGAAGTTAAGCATCGGAATCTAAAACTGGACTCACAGGAGGGGTTCAAATCATAGAAAGTTAGAGTATCAGTCCTCTTGTACATAAGTCGGCATTGTGCCTTTTGTATTAAGTTCGGATTCAATTTCTGTGTTTCATCGTCAATAAGAAGGTCCAAGGGATACAGTAAAACTGAAGTGAAACATCGGAAACTTAAACTGGACTCACAGCAGAGGTACAAATCATATAAAGTTAGAGTTTCAGTTAACTTGTACTTAAGTCGGCATTGTGCCTTTTGTATTAAAATCGGATGCAATTTCAGTGTTTCATCGTCAATAGGAAGGTCCAAGGGATACAGTAAACCAGAAGTTAAGCATCGGAATCCAAAACTGGACTCACAGGAGGGGTTCAAATCATAGAAAGTTAGAGTATCAGTCCTCTTGTACTTAAGTCGTCATTGTGTCGTTTTTATTAAATTCGGATGCAATTTCTGTGTTTCATTGTCAATAAGAAGGCCCAAGGGATACAGTAAACCTGAAGTGAAGCATCGGAATCTAAAACTGTACTCACAGGAGGGGCTCAAATCATGGAAAGTTGGTGTATCAGTCCTCTTGTACTTAAGTCGGCATTGTGCCTTTTGTATTAAATTCGGATGCAATTTCTGTGTTTCATCGTCAATAAGAGGGTCCAAGGGATACAGTAAACCTGAAGTGAAGCATCGGAATCTAAAACTGGACTCACAGGAGAGGTTCAAATCATAGAAAGTTAGAAAATCAGTCCTTTGGTACTTAAGTCGGCATTGTGCCTTTTGTATTAAATTAGGATGCAATTTCTGTGTTTCATCGTCAATAAGAAGGTCCAAGGGATACAGTAAACCTGAAGTTAAGCAACGGAATCTAAAACTGGACTCACAGGAGGGGTTCAAATCATAGAAAGCTAGACTATCAGTCCTCTTGTACTTAAGTCGGCGTTGTGTCTTTTTTATTAAATTCGGATGCAATTTCTGTGTTTCATCGTCAATAAGAGGGTCCAAGGGAAACAGTAAACCTGAAGTGAAGCATCGGAATCTAAAACTGGACTCACAGGAGAGGTTCAAATCATAGATAGTTAGAATATCAGTCCTATGGTACTTAAGTCGGCATTGTGCCTTTTTTATTAAATTCGGATGCAATTTCTGTGTTTCATCGTCAATAAGAAGGTCCAAGGGATACAGTAAACCTGAAGTTAAGCATCGGAATCTAAAACTGGACTCAACAGGAGGGGTTCAAGTCATAGAAAGTTAGAGTATCAGTCCTCTTGTACTTAAGTCGGCATTGAGCCTTTTTTATTAAATTCGGATACAATTTCTGTGTTTCATCGTCAATAAGAAGGTCCCAGGGATACAGTAAATGTGAAGTGAAGCATCGGAAACTAAAACTGGACTCACAGCAGAGGTTCAAATCATAGAAAGTTAGAGTTTCAGTCCTCTTGTACGTATGTCGGCATTGTGCCTTTTGTATTAAACTCGGAAGCAATTTGTGTGTATCATCGTCAATAAAAAGGTCCAAGGGATACAGTAAACCTGAAGTGAAGCATCGGAAACTAAAACTGGACTCACAGCAGAGGTTCAATTCATAGAAAATTAGAGTTTCAGTCCTCTTGTACTTAAGTCGGCATTGTGCCTTTTGTATTAAAGTCGGAAGCAATTTCTATGTTTCATCGTCAATAAGAGGGTCTAAGGGATACAGTAAACCCGAAGTGAAGCATCGGAATCTAAAACTGGACTCACAGGAGAGGTTCAAATCACAGATAGTTAGAATATCAGTCCTTTGGTACTTAAGTCGGCATTGTGCCTTTTGTATTAAATTCGGATTCAATTTCTGTGTTTCATCGTCAATAAGAAGGTCCAAGGGATACAGTAAACCAGAAGTTAAGCATTGGAATCTAAAACAGGACTCACAGGAGGGGTTCAAATCATAGAAAGTTAGAGTATCAGTCCTCTTGTACTTAAGTCGGCATTGTGCTTTTTTCTTAAATTCGGATGCAATTTCTGTGTTTTATCGTCAATAAGAAGATCCAAGGGATACAGTAAACCTGAAGTGAAGCATCGGAAACTAAAACTGGACTCACAGGAGGGGTTCAAATCATAGAAAGTTAGAGTATCAGTCCTCTTGTACTTCAGTCATCATTGTGCCTTTTTTATTAAATTCGGAAGCAATTTCTGTGTTTCATCGTCAATAAGAAGGTCCAAGGGATACAGTAAACCTGAAGTGAAGCATCATAAACTAAAACTGGACTCACAGCAGAGGTTCAAATCATAGAAAGTTAGAGTATCAGTCGCCTTGTACTTAATTCGGCATTGTGCCTTTTGAATTATACTCGGATGCAATTTCTGTGTTTCATCGTCAATAAGAAGGTCCAAGGGATACAGTAAACCTGAAGTGAAACATCGGAAACTTAAACTGGACTCACAGCAGAGGTACAAATCATATAAAGTTAGAGTCTCAGTCCACTTGTACTTAGGTCGGCATTGTGCCTTTTGTATTAAAATCGGATGCAATTTCTGTGTTTCATCGTCAATAGGAAGGTCCAAGGGATACAGTAAACCAGAAGTTAAGCATCGGAATCCAAAACTGGACACACAGGAGGGGTTCAAATCATAGAAAGTTAGAGTATCAGTCCTCTTGTACTTAAGTCGTCATTGTGTCGTTTTTATTAAATTCGGATGCAATTTCTGTGTTTCATCGTCAATAAGAAGGTCCAAGGGATACAGTAAACCTGAAGTGTAGCATCGGAATCTAAAACTGTACTCACAGGAGGGGCTCAAATCATAGAAAGTTGGAGTATCAGTCCTCTTGTACTTAAGTCGGCATTGTGCCTTTTGTATTAAATTCGGATGCAATTTCTGTGTTTCATCGTCAATAAGAGGGTCCAAGGGATACAGTAAACCTGAAGTGAAGCATCGGAATCTAAAACTCGACTCACAGGAGAGGTTCAAATCATAGAAAGTTAGAAAATCAGTCCTTTGGTACTTAAGTCGGCATTGTGCCTTTTGTATTAAATTCGGATGCAATTTCGGTGTTTCATCGTCAATAAGAAGGTCCAAGGGATACAGTAAACCTGAAATTAAGCATCGGAATCTTAAACTGGACTCACAGGAGGGGTTCAAATCATAGAAAGTTAGAGCATCAGTCCTCTTGTACTTAAGTCGGCATTGTGCCTTTTTTATTAAATTCGGATGCAATTTCTGTGTTTCATCGTCAATAAGATGGTCCAAGGGATACAGTAAACCTGAAGTTAAGCATCGGAATCTAAAGCTGGACTCAACAGGAGGGGTTCAAATCATAGAAAGTTAGAGTATCAGTCCTCTTGTATTTAAGTCGGCATTATGCCTTTTTTATTAATTTCGGATGCAATTTCTGTGTTTCATCGTCAATAAGAAGGTCCCAGGGATACAGTAAATGTGAAGTGAATCATCGGAAACTAAAACTGGACTCACAGCAGAGGTTCAAATCATAGAAAGTTAGAGTTTCAGTCCTCTTGTACGTAAGTCGGCATTGTGCCTTTTGTATTAAACTCGGAAGCAATTTGTGTGTATCATCGTCAATAAGAAGGTCCAAGGGATACAGTAAACCTGAAGTGAAGCATCGGAAACTAAAACTGGACTCACAGCAGAGGTTCAATCCATAGAAAATTAGAGTTTCAGTCCTCTTGTACTTAAGTCGGCATTGTGCCTTTTGTATTAAAGTCGGATGCAATTTCTATGTTTCATCGTCAATAAGAGGGTCCAAGGGATACAGTAAACCCGAAGTGAAGCATCGGAATCTAAAACTGGACTCACAGGAGAGGTTCAAGTCATAGATAGTTAAAATATCAGTCCTTTGGTACTTAAGTCGGCATTGTGCCTTTTGTATTAAATTCGGATTCAATTTCTGTGTTTCATCGTCAATAAGAAGGCCCAAGGGATACAGTAAACCACAAGTTAAGCATTGGAATCTGAAACAGGACTCACAGGAGGGGTTCAAATCATAGAAAGTTAGAGTATCAGTCCTCTTGTACTTAAGTCGGCATTGTGCTTTTTTTTTAAATTCGGATGCAATTTCTGTGTTTCATCGTCATTAAGAAGATCCAAGGGATACAGTAAACCTGAAGTGAAGCATCGGAAACTAAAACTGGACTCACAGGAGGGGTTCAAATCATAGAAAGTTAGAGTATCAGTCCTCTTGTACTTCAGTCATCATTGTGCCTTTTTTATTAAATTCGGAAGCAATTTCTGTGTTTCATCGTCAATAAGAAGGTCCAAGGGATACAGTAAACCTGAAGTGAAGCATCATAAACTAAAACTGGACTCACAGCAGAGGTTCAAATCATAGAAAGTTAGAGTATCAGTGGCCTTGTACTTATTTCGGCATTGTGCCTTTTGTATTGACTTCGGATGCAATTTCTGTGTTTCATCGTCAATAAGAAGGTCCAAGAGATACAGTAAACCTGAAGTTAAGCATCAGAATCTAAAACTGGACTCACAGGAGGGGTTCAAATCATAGAAAGTTAGAGTATCAGTCCTCTTGTACATAAGTCGGCATTGTGCCTTTTGTATTAAGTTCGGATGCAATTTCTGTGTTTCATCGTCAATAAGAAGGTCCAAGGGATACAGTAAAACTGAAGTGAAACATCGGAAACTTAAACTGGACTCACAGCAGAGGTACAAATCATATAAAGTTAGAGTTTCAGTTAACTTTTACTTAAGTCGGCATTGTGCCTTTTGTATTAAAATCGGATGCAATTTCAGTGTTTCATCGTCAATAGGAAGGTCCAAGGGATACAGTAAACCAGAAGTTAAGCATCGGAATCCAAAACTGGACTCACAGGAGGGGTTCAAATCATAGAAAGTTAGAGTATCAGTCCTCTTGTACTTAAGTCGTCATTGTGTCGTTTTTATTAAATTCGGATGCAATTTCTGTGTTTCATTGTCAATAAGAAGGCCCAAGGGATACAGTAAACCTGAAGTGAAGCATCGGAATCTAAAACTGTACTCACAGGAGGGGCTCAAATCATAGAAAGTTGGTGTATCAGTCCTCTTGTACTTAAGTCGGCATTGTGCCTTTTGTATTAAATTCGGATGCAATTTCTGTGTTTCATCGTCAATAAGAGGGTCCAAGGGATACAGTAAACCTGAAGTGAAGCATCGGAATCTAAAACTGGACTCACAGGAGAGGTTCAAATCATAGAAAGTTAGAAAATCAGTCCTTTGGTACTTAAGTCGGCATTGTGCCTTTTGTATTAAATTAGGATGCAATTTCTGTGTTTCATCGTCAATAAGAAGGTCCAAGGGATACAGTAAACCTGAAGTTAAGCAACGGAATCTAAAACTGGACTCACAGGAGGGGTTCAAATCATAGAAAGCTAGACTATTAGTCCTCTTGTACTTAAGTCGGCGTTGTGTCTTTTTTATTAAATTCGGATGCAATTTCTGTGTTTCATCGTCAATAAGAGGGTCCAAGGGAAACAGTTAACCTGAAGTGAAGCATCGGAATCTAAAACTGGACTCACAGGAGAGGTTCAAATCATAGATAGTTAGAATATCAGTCCTATGGTACTTAAGTCGGCATTGTGCCTTTTTTATTAAATTCGGATGCAATTTCTGTGTTTCATCGTCAATAAGAAGGTCCAAGGGATACAGTAAACCTGAAGTTAAGCATCGGAATCTAAAACTGGACTCAACAGGAGGGGTTCAAGTCATAGAAAGTTAGAGTATCAGTCCTCTTGTACTTAAGTCGGCATTGAGCCTTTTTTATTAAATTCGGATACAATTTCTGTGTTTCATCGTCAATAAGAAGGTCCCAGGGATACAGTAAATGTGAAGTGAAGCATCGGAAACTAAAACTGGACTCACAGCAGAGGTTCAAATCATAGAAAGTTAGAGTTTCAGTCCTCTTGTACGTATGTCGGCATTGTGCCTTTTGTATTAAACTCGGAAGCAATTTGTGTGTATCATCGTCAATAAGAAGGTCCAAGGGATACAGTAAACCTGAAGTGAAGCATCGGAAACTAAAACTGGACTCACAGCAGAGGTTCAATTCATAGAAAATTAGAGTTTCAGTCCTCTTGTACTTAAGTCGGCATTGTGCCTTTTGTATTAAAGTCGGATGCAATTTCTATGTTTCATCGTCAATAAGAGGGTCTAAGGGATACAGTAAACCCGAAGTGAAGCATCGGAATCTAAAACCGGACTCACAGGAGAGGTTCAAATCACAGATAGTTAGAATATCAGTCCTTTGGTACTTAAGTCGGCATTGTGCCTTTTGTATTAAATTCGGATTCAATTTCTGTGTTTCATCGTCAATAAGAAGGTCCAAGGGATACAGTAAACCAGAAGTTAAGCATTGGAATCTAAAACAGGACTCACAGGAGGGGTTCAAATCATAGAAAGTTAGAGTATCAGTCCTCTTGTACTTAAGTCGGCATTGTGCTTTTTTCTTAAATTCGGATGCAATTTCTGTGTTTCATCGTCAATAAGAAGATCCACCCCCCCATGAACCATGGACCTTGCCGATGGTGGGGAGGCTTGCGTGCCTCAGCGATACAGATAGCCGTACCGTAGGTGCAACCACAACGGAGGGGTATCTGTTGAGAGGCCAGACAAACGTGTGGTTCCTGAAGAGGGGCAGCAGCCTTTTCAGTAGTTGCAAGGGCAACAGTCTGGATGATTGACTGATCTGGCCTTGTAACAATAACCAAAACGGCCTTGCTGTGCTGGTACTGCGAACGGCTGAAAGCAAGGGGAAACTACAGCCGTAATTTTTCCCGAGGGCATGCAGCTTTACTGTATGATTACATGATGATGGCGTCCTCTTGGGTAAAATATTCCGGAGGTAAAATAGTCCCCCATTCGGATCTCCGGGCGGGGACTACTCAAGAGGATGTCGTTATCAGGAGAAAGAAAACTGGCGTTCTACGGATCGGAGCGTGGAATGTCAGATCCCTTAATCGGGCAGGTAGGTTAGAAAATTTAAAAAGGGAAATGGATAGGTTGAAGTTAGATATAGTGGGAATTAGTGAAGTTCGGTGGCAGGAGGAACAAGACTTCTGGTCAGGTGACTACAGGGTTATAAACACAAAATCAAATAGGGGTAATGCAGGAGTAGGTTTAATAATGAATAGGAAAATAGGAATGCGGGTAAGCTACTACAAACAGCATAGTGAACGCATTATTGTGGCCAAGATAGATACGAAGCCCACACCTACTACAGTAGTACAAGTTTATATGCCAACTAGCTCTGCAGATGACGAAGAAATTGAAGAAATGTATGATGAAATAAAAGAAATTATTCAGATTGTGAAGGGAGACGAAAATTTAATAGTCATGGGTGACTGGAATTCGAGTGTAGGAAAAGGGAGAGAAGGAAACATAGTAGGTGAATATGGATTGGGGGACAGAAATGAAAGAGGAAGCCGCCTGGTAGAATTTTGCACAGAGCACAACATAATCATAACTAACACTTGGTTTAAGAATCATGAAAGAAGGTTGTATACATGGAAGAACCCTGGAGATACTAAAAGGTATCAGATAGATTATATAATGGTAAGACAGAGATTTGGGAACCAGGTTTTAAATTGTAAGACATTTCCAGGGGCAGATGTGGACTCTGACCACAATCTATTGGTTATGACCTGTAGATTAAAACTGAAGAAACTGCAAAAAGGTGGGAATTTAAGGAGATGGGACCTGGATAAACTGAAAGAACCAGAGGTTGTACAGAGATTCAGGGAGAGCATAAGGGAGCAATTGACAGGAATAGGGGAAATAAATACAGTAGAAGAAGAATGGGTAGCTTTGAGGGATGAAGTAGTGAAGGCAGCAGAGGATCAAGTGGGTAAAATGACGAGGGCTAGTAGAAATCCTTGGGTAACAGAAGAAATATTGAATTTAATTGATGAAAGGAGAAAATATAAAAATGCGGTAAGTGAAACAGGCAAAAAGGAATACAAACGTCTCAAAAACGAGATCGACAGGGAGTGCAAAATGGCTAAACAGGGATGGCTAGAGGACAAATGTAAGGATGTAGAGGCCTATCTCACTAGGGGTAAGATAGATACCGCCTACAGGAAAATTAAAGAGACCTTTGGAGATAAGAGAACGACTTGTATGAATATCAAGAGCTCAGTTGGAAACCCAGTTCTAAGCAAAGAAGGGAAAGCAGAAAGGTGGAAGGAGTATATAGAGGGTCTATACAAGGGCGATGTACTTGAGGACAATATTATGGAAATGGAAGAGGATGTAGATGAAGATGAAATGGGAGATACGATACTGCGTGAAGAGTTTGACAGAGCACTGAAAGACCTGAGTCGAAACAAGGCCCCCGGAGTAGACAATATTCCATTGGAACTACTGACGGCCGTGGGAGAGCCAGTCCTGACAAAACTCTACCATCTGGTGAGCAAGATGTATGAAACAGGCGAAATACCCTCAGACTTCAAGAAGAATATAATAATTCCAATCCCAAAGAAAGCAGGTGTTGACAGATGTGAAAATTACCGAACAATCAGTTTAATAAGCCACAGCTGCAAAATACTAACACGAATTTTTTACAGACGAATGGAAAAACTAGTAGAAGCCAACCTCGGGGAAGATCAGTTTGGATTCCGTAGAAACACTGGAACACGTGAGGCAATACTGACCTTACGACTTATCTTAGAAGAAAGATTAAGGAAAGGCAAACCTACGTTTCTAGCATTTGTAGACTTAGAGAAAGCTTTTGACAATGTTGACTGGAATACTCTCTTTCAAATTCTGAAGGTGGCAGGGGTAAAATACAGGGAGCGAAAGGCTATTTACAATTTGTACAGAAACCAGATGGCAGTTATAAGAGTCGAGGGACATGAAAGGGAAGCAGTGGTTGGGAAGGGAGTAAGACAGGGTTGTAGCCTCTCCCCGATGTTGTTCAATCTGTATATTGAGCAAGCAGTAAAGGAAACAAAAGAAAAATTCGGGGTAGGTATTAAAATTCATGGAGAAGAAATAAAAACTTTGAGGTTCGCCGATGACATTGTAATTCTGTCAGAGACAGCAAAGGACTTGGAAGAGCAGTTGAATGGAATGGACAGTGTCTTGAAAGGAGGATATAAGATGAACATCAACAAAAGCAAAACAAGGATAATGGAATGTAGTCTAATTAAGTCGGGTGATGCTGAGGGAATTAGATTAGGAAATGAGGCACTTAAAGTAGTAAAGGAGTTTTGCTATTTGGGGAGCAAAATAACTGATGATGGTCGAAGTAGAGAGGATATAAAATGTAGGCTGGCAATGGCAAGGAAAGCGTTTCTGAAGAAGAGAAATTTGTTAACATCCAGTATTGATTTAAGTGTCAGGAAGTCATTTCTGAAAGTTTTTGTATGGAGTGTAGCCATGTATGGGAGTGAAACATGGACGATAAATAGTTTGGACAAGAAGAGAATAGAAGCTTTCGAAATGTGGTGCTACAGAAGAATGCTGAAGATTAGATGGGTAGATCACATAACTAATGAGGAAGTATTGAATAGGATTGGGGAGAAGAGAAGTTTGTGGCACAACTTGACCAGAAGAAGGGATCGGTTGGTAGGACATGTTCTGAGGCATCAAGGGATCACCAATTTAGTATTGGAGGGCAGCGTGGAGGGTAAAAATCGTAGAGGGAGACCAAGAGATGAATACACTAAGCAGATTCAGAAGGATGTAGGTTGCAATAGGTACTGGGAGATGAAAAAGCTTGCACAGGATAGAGTAGCATGGAGAGCTGCATCAAACCAGTCTCAGGACTGAAGACCACAACAACAACAACAAGAAGATCCAAGGGATACAGTAAACCTGAAGTGAAGCATCGGAAACTAAAACTGGACTCACAGGAGGGGTTCAAATCATAGAAAGTTAGAGTATCAGTCCTCTTGTACTTCAGTCATCATTGTGCCTTTTTTATTAAATTCGGAAGCAATTTCTGTGTTTCATCGTCAATAAGAAGGTCCAAGGGATACAGTAAACCTGAAGTGAAGCATCATAAACTAAAACTGGACTCACAGCAGAGGTTCAAATCATAGAAAGTTAGAGTATCAGTCGCCTTGTACTTAATTCGGCATTGTGCCTTTTGAATTATACTCGGATGCAATTTCTGTGTTTCATCGTCAATAAGAAGGTCCAAGGGATACAGTAAACCTGAAGTGAAACATCGGAAACTTAAACTGGACTCACAGCAGAGGTACAAATCATATAAAGTTAGAGTTTCAGTCCTCTTGTACTTAAGTCGGCATTGTGCCTTTTGTATTAAAATCGGATGCAATTTCTGTGTTTCATCGTCAATAGGAAGGTCCAAGGGATACAGTAAACCAGAAGTTAAGCATCGGAATCCAAAACTGGACACACAGGAGGGGTTCAAATCATAGAAAGTTAGAGTATCAGTCCTCTTGTACTTAAGTCGTCATTGTGTCGTTTTTATTAAATTCGGATGCAATTTCTGTGTTTCATCGTCAATAAGAAGGTCCAAGGGATACAGTAAACCTGAAGTGTAGCATCGGAATCTAAAACTGTACTCACAGGAGGGGCTCAAATCATAGAAAGTTGGAGTATCAGTCCTCTTGTACTTAAGTCGGCATTGTGCCTTTTGTATTAAATTCGGATGCAATTTCTGTGTTTCATCGTCAATAAGAGGGTCCAAGGGATACAGTAAACCTGAAGTGAAGCATCGGAATCTAAAACTCGACTCACAGGAGAGGTTCAAATCATAGAAAGTTAGAAAATCAGTCCTTTGGTACTTAAGTCGGCATTGTGCCTTTTGTATTAAATTAGGATGCAATTTCTGTGTTTCATCGTCAATAAGAAGGTCCAAGGGATACAGTAAACCTGAAGTTAAGCATCGGAATCTAAAACTGGACTCACAGGAGGGGTTCAAATCATAGAATGCTAGACTCTCAGTCCTCTTGTACTTAAGTCGGCATTGTGTCTTTTTTATTAAATTCGGATGCAATTTCTGTGTTTCATCGTCAATATGAAGGTCCAATGGATACAGTAAACCTGAAGTGAAGCATCGGAAACTAAAACTGGACTCACAGGAGGGGTTCAAATCATAGAAAGTTGGAGTATCAGTCCTCTTGTACTTAAGTCGGCATTGTGCCTTTTGTATTAAATTCGGATGCAATTTCTGTGTTTCATCGTCAATAAGTAGGTCCAAGGGATACAGTAAACCTGAAGTGAAACATCGGAAACTTAAACTGGACTCACAGCAGAGGTGCAAATCATATAAAGTTAGAGTTTCAGTCCTCTTGTACTTAAGTCGGCATTGTGCCTTTTGTATTAAATTCGGATGCAATTTCTGTGTTTCATCGTCAATAGGAAGGTCCAAGGGATACAGTAAACCAGAAGTTAAGCATCCGAATCCAAAACTGGACTCACAGGAGGGTTCAAATCATAGAAAGTTAGAGTATCAGTCCTCTTGTACTTAAGTCGGCATTGTGCCTTCTTTATTAAATTCGAATGCAATTTCTGTTTTTCATCGTCCGTAAGAAGGTCCAAGGGATACAGTAAACCTGAAGTGAAGCATCGGAAACTAAAACTGGACTCAACAGGAGGGGTTCAAATCATAGAAAGTTAGAGTATCAGTCCTCTTGTATTTAAGTCAGCATTATGCCTTTTTTATTAAATTCGGATGCAATTTCTGTGTTTCATCGTCAATAAGAAGGTCCCAGGGATACAGTAAATGTGAAGTGAAGCATCGGAAACTAAAACTGGACTCACAGCAGAGGTTCAAATCATAGAATGTTAGAGTTTCAGTCCTCTTGTACGTAAGTCGGCATTGTGCCTTTTGTATTAAACTCGGAAGCAATTTGTGTGTATCATCGTCAATAAGAAGGTCCAAGGGATACAGTAAACCTGAAGTGAAGCATCGGAAACTAAAACTGGACTCACAGCAGAGGTTCAATTCATAGAAAATTAGAGTTTTAGTCTTCTTGTACTTAAGTCGGCATTGTGCCTTTTGTATTAAAGTCGGATGCAATTTCTATGTTTCATCGTCAATAAGAGGGTCCAAGGGATACAGTAAACCCGAAGTGAAGCATCGGAATCTAAAACTAGACTCACAGGAGAGGTTCAAATCATAGATAGTTAAAATATCAGTCCTTTGGTACTTAAGTCGGCATTGTTCCTTTTGTATTAAATTCGGATTCAATTTCTGTGTTTCATCGTCAATAAGAAGGTCCAAGGGATACAGTAAACCACAAGTTAAGCATTGGAATCTAAAACAGGACTCACAGGAGGGGTTTAAATCATAGAAAGTTAGAGTATCAGTCCTCTTGTACTTAAGTCGGCATTGTGCTTTTTTTTTAAATTCGGATGCAATTTCTGTGTTTCATCGTCAATAAGAAGATCCAAGGGATACAGTAAACCTGAAGTGAAGCATCGGAAACTAAAACTGGACTCACAGGAGGGGTTCAAATCGTAGAAAGTTAGAGTATCAGTCCTCTTGTACTTCAGTCATCATTGTGCCTTTTTTATTAAATTCGGAAGCATTTTCTGTGTTTCATCGTCAATAAGAAGGTCCAAGGGATACAGTAAACCTGAAGTGAAGCATCATAAACTAAAACTGGACTCACAGCAGAGGTTCAAATCATAGAAAGTTAGAGTATCAGTCGCCTTGTACTTAATTCGGCATTGTGCCTTTTGTATTGACTTCGGATGCAATTTCTGTGTTTCATCGTCAATAAGAAGGTCCAAGGGATACAGTAAACCTGAAGTTAAGCATCGGAATCTAAAACTGGACTCACAGGAGGGGTTCAAATCATAGAAAGTTAGAGTATCCGTCCTCTTGTACTTAAGTCGGCATTGTGCCTTTTGTATTAAGTTCGGATGCAATTTCTGTGTTTCATCGTCAATAAGAAGGTCCAACGGATACAGTAAAACTGAAGTGAAACATCGGAAACTTAAACTGGACTCACAGCAGAGGTACAAATCATATAAAGTTAGAGTTTCAGTTAACTTGTACTTAAGTCGGCATTGTGCCTTTTGTATTAAAATCGGATGCAATTTCAGTGTTTCATCGTCAATAGGAAGGTCCAAGGGATACAGTAAACCAGAAGATAAGCATCGGAATCCAAAACTGGACTCACAGGACGGGGTTCAAATCATAGAAAGTTAGAGTATCAGTCCTCTTGTACTTAAGTCGTCATTGTGTCGTTTTTATTAAATTCGGATGCAATTTCTATGTTTCATCGTCAATAAGAGGGTCCAAGGGAAACAGTAAACCTGAAGTGAAGCATCGGAATCTAAAACTGGACTCACAGGAGAGGTTCAAATCATAGATAGTTAGAATATCAGTCCTTTGGTACTTAAGTCGGCATTGTGCCTTTTTTATTAAATTCGGATGCAATTTCTGTGTTTCATCGTCAATAAGAAGGTCCAAGGGATACAGTAAACCTGAAGTTAAGCATCGGAATCTAAAACTGGACTCAACAGGAGGGGTTCAAGTCATAGAAAGTTAGAGTATCAGTCCTCTTGTACTTAAGTCGGCATTGAGCCTTTTTTATTAAATTCGGATACAATTTCTGTGTTTCATCGTCAATAAGAAGGTCCCAGGGATACAGTAAATGTGAAGTGAAGCATCGGAAACTAAAACTGGACTCACAGCAGAGGTTCAAATCATACAAAGTTAGAGTTTCAGTCCTCTTGTACGTATGTCGGCATTGTGCCTTTTGTATTAAACTCGGAAGCAATTTGTGTGTATCATCGTCAATAAGAAGGTCCAAGGGATACAGTAAACCTGAAGTGAAGCATCGGAAACTAAAACTGGACTCACAGCAGAGGTTCAATTCATAGAAAATTAGAGTTTCAGTCCTCTTGTACTTAAGTCGGCATTGTGCCTTTTGTATTAAAGTCGGATGCAATTTCTATGTTTCATCGTCAATAAGAGGGTCTAAGGGATACAGTAAACCCGAAGTGAAGCATCGGAATCTAAAACTGGACTCACAGGAGAGGTTCAAATCATAGATAGTTAGAATATCAGTCCTTTGGTACTTAAGTCGGCATTGTGCCTTTTGTATTAAATTCGGATTCAATTTCTGTGTTTCATCGTCAATAAGATGGTCCAAGGGATACAGTAAACCAGAAGTTAAGCATTGGAATCTAAAACAGGACTCACAGGAGGGGTTCAAATCATAGAAAGTTAGAGTATCAGTCCTCTTGTACTTAAGTCGGCATTGTGCTTTTTTCTTAAATTCGGATGCAATTTCTGTGTTTCATCGTCAATAAGAAGATCCAAGGGATACAGTAAACCTGAAGTGAAGCATCGGAAACTAAAACTGGACTCACAGGAGGGGTTCAAATCGTAGAAAGTTAGAGTATCAGTCCTCTTGTACTTCAGTCATCAATGTGCCTTTTTTATTAAAATCGGAAGCAATTTCTGTGTTTCATCGTCAATAAGAAGGTCCAAGGGATACAGTAAACCTGAAGTGAAGCATCATAAACTAAAACTGGACTCACAGCAGAGGTTCAAATCATAGAAAGTTAGAGTATCAGTCGCCTTGTACTTAATTCGGCATTGTGCCTTTTGAATTATACTCGGATGCAATTTCTGTGTTTCATCGTCAATAAGAAGGTCCAAGGGATACAGTAAACCTGAAGTGAAACATCGGAAACTTAAACTGGACTCACAGCAGAGGTACAAATCATATAAAGTTAGAGTTTGAGTCATCTTGTACTTAAGTCGGCATTGTGCCTTTTGTATTAAAATCGGATGCAATTTCTGTGTTTCATCGTCAATAGGAAGGTCCAAGGGATACAGTAAACCAGAAGTTAAGCATCGGAATCCAAAACTGGACACACAGGAGGGGTTCAAATCATAGAAAGTTAGAGTATCAGTCCTCTTGTACTTAAGTCGTCATTGTGTCGTTTTTATTAAATTCGGATGCAATTTCTGTGTTTCATCGTCAATAAGAAGGTCCAAGGGATACAGTATACCTGAAGTGTAGCATCGGAATCTAAAACTGTACTCACAGGAGGGTCTCAAATCATAGAAAGTTGGAGTATCAGTCCTCTTGTACTCAAGTCGGCATTGTGCCTTTTGTATTAAATTCGGATGCAATTTCTGTGTTTCATCGTCAATAAGAGGGTCCAAGGGATACAGTAAACCTGAAGTGAAGCATCGGAATCTAAAACTGGACTCACAGGAGAGGTTCAAATCATAGAAAGTTAGAAAATCAGTCCTTTGGTACTTAAGTCGGCATTGTGCCTTTTGTATTAAATTAGGATGCAATTTCTGTGTTTCATCGTCAATAAGAAGGTCCAAGGGATACAGTAAACCTGAAGTTATGCATCGGAATCTAAAACTGGACTCACATGAGGGGTTAAAATCGTAGAAAGTTAGAGTATCAATCCTCTTGTACTTAAGTCGGCATTGTGCCTTTTGTATTAAATTCGGATGCAATTTCTGTGTTTCATCGTCAATAAGAAGGTCCAAGGGATACAGTAAACCTGAAGTTAAGCATCGGAATCTAAAACTGGACTCACAGGAGGGGTTCAAATCATAGAAAATTAGAGTATAAGTCCTCTTGTACTTAAGTCGTCATTGTGTCTTTTTTATTAAATTCGAATGCAATTTCTGTGTTTCATCTTCAATATGAAGGTCCAAGGGATACAGTAAACCTGAAGTGAAGCATCGGAAACTAAAACTGGACTCACATGAGGGGTTAAAATCGTAGAAAGTTAGAGTATCAATCCTCTTGTACTTAAGTCGGCATTGTGCCTTTTGTATTAAATTCGGATGCAATTTCTGTGTTTCATCGTCAATAAGAAGGTCCAAGGGATACAGTAAAAAGGAAGTTAAGCAACGGATTCTGAAACAGGACTCACAGGAGGGGTTCAAATCATAGAAAGTTAGAAAATTAGTCCTTTGGTACTTAAGTCTTCATTGTGCCTTTTGTATTAAATTAGGATGCAATTTCTGTGTTTCATCGTCAATAAGAAGGTCCAAGGGATACAGTAAACCTGAAGTTAAGCATCGGAATCTAAAACTGGACTCACAGGAGGGGTTCAAATCATAGAAAGCTAGACTCTCAGTCCTCTTGTACTTATGTCGGCATTGTGTCTATTTTATTAAATTCGGATGCAATTTCTGTGTTTCATCGTCAATATGAAGGTCCAATGGATACAGTAAACCTAAAGTGAAGCATTGGAAACTAAAACTGGACTCACAGGAGGGGTTCAAATCATAGAAAGTTGGAGTATCAGTCCTCTTGTACTTAAGTCGGCATTGTGCCTTTTGTATTAAATTCGGATGCAATTTCTGTGTTTCATCGTCAATAAGAAGGTCCAAGGGATACAATAAACCTGAAGTGAAACATCGGAAACTTAAACTGGACTCACAGCAGAGGTTCAAATCATATAAAGTTAGAGTTTCAGTCCTCTTGTACTTAAGTCGGCATTGTGCCTTTTGTATTAAATTCGGATGCAATTTCTGTGTTTCATCGTCAATAGGAAGGTCCAAGGGATACAGTAAACCAGAAGTTAAGCATCCGAATCCAAAACTGGACTCACAGGAGGGTTCAAATCATAGAAAGTTAGAGTATCAGTCCTCTTGTACTTAAGTCGGCATTGTGCCTTTTTTATTAAATTCGAATGCAATTTCTGTTTTTCATCGTCCGTAAGAAGGTCCAAGGGATACAGTAAACCTGAAGTGAAGCATCGGAAACTAAAACTGGACTCACAGGATGGGTTCAAATCATAGAAAGTTAGAGTATCAGTCCTCTTGCACTTAGGTCGTCATTGTGTCGTTTTTATTAAAATCGGATGCAATTTCTGTGTTTCATCGTCAATAAGAAGGTCCAAGGGATACAGTAAACCTGAAGTGAGGAATCGGAAACTTAAACTGGACTCACAGCAGAGGTTCAAATCATAGAAAGTTACAGTTTCAGTCCTCTTGTACTTCAGTCGGCATTGTGCCCTTTTTATTAAATTCGGATGCAATTTCTGTGTTTCATCGTCAATAAGATGGTCCAAGGGATACAGTAAACCTGAAGTGAAGCATCAGAAACTAAAACTGGACTCACAGCAGAGGTTCAAATCATAGAAAGTTAGAGTATCAGTCCTCTTGTACTTAAGTCGGCATTGTGCCTTTTGTATTAAATTCGGATGCAATTTCTGTGTTTCATCGTCAATAAGAAGGTCCAAGGGATACAGTAAACCTGAAGTGAAGCATCGGAAACTAAAACTGGACTCACAGCAGAGGTTCAAATCATTGAAAGTTAGAGTTTCAGTCCTCTTGTACTTAAGTCGGCATTGTGCCTTTTGTATTAAATTCGGATGCAATTTCTGTGTTTCATCGTCAATAGGAAGGTCCAAGGGATACAGCAAACCTGAAGTGAAGCATCGGAATCTAAAACTGGACTCACAGGAGAGGTTCAAATCATAGAAAGTTAGAATATCAGTCCTTTGGTACTAAAGTCGGCATTGTGCCTTTTGTATTAAATTATGATGCAATTTCTGTGTTTTATCGTCAATAAGAAGGTCCAAGGGATACAGTAAACCAGAAGTTAAGCATCCGAATCCAAAAGTGGACTCACAGGAGGGTTCAAATCATAGAAAGTTAGAGTATCAGTCCTCTTGTACTTAAGTCAGCGTTGTGCCTTTTTTATTAAATTCGAATGCAATTTCTGTTTTTCATCGTCCGTAAGAAGGTCCAAGGGATACAGTAAACCTGAAGTGAAGCATCGGAAACTAAAACGGGACTCACAGGATGGGTTCAAATCATAGAAAGTTAGAGTATCAGTCCTCTTGCACTTAAGTCGTCATTGTGTCGTTTTTATTAAATTCGGATGCAATTTCTGTGTTTCATCGTCAATAAGAAGGTCCAAGGGATACAGTAAACCTGAAGTGAAGCATCGGAAACTTAAACTGGACTCACAGCAGAGGTTCAAATCATAGAAAGTTACAGGTTCAGTCCTCTTGTACTTCAGTCTGCATTGTGCCTTTTGTATTACATTCGGATGCGATTTCTGTGTTTCATCGTCAATAAGAAGGTCCAAGGGATACAGTAAACCTGAAGTGAAGCATCGGAAACTAAAACTGGACTCACAGCAGAGGTTCAAATCGTAGAAAGTTAGAGATTCAGTCCACTTGTACTTAAGTCGGCATTGTGCCTCTTGTATTAAATTCGGATGCAATTTCTGTGTTTCATCGTCAATAAGAAGATCCAAGGGATATAGTAAACCTGAACTGAAGCATCGGAAACTAAAACTGGACTCACAGCAGAGGTTCAAAGCATAGAAAGTTAGAGTTTCAGTCCTCTTGTACTTAAGTCGGCATTGTGCCTTTTTTATTAAATTCGGATGCAATTTATGTGTTTCATCGTCAGTAAGAAGGCCCAAGGGGTACAGTAAACCTGAAGTGAAGCATCGGAAACTAAAACTGGACTCACAGGAGGGGTTCAAATCATAGAAAGTTAGAGTATAAGTCCTCTTGTACTTAAGTCGTCATTGTGTCCTTTTTATTAAATTCGGATGCAATATCTGTGTTTCATCGTCAATAAGAAGGTCCAAGGGATACAGTAAACCTGAAGTGAAGCATCGGAATCTAAAACTGGACACACATGAGGGGTTCAAATCATAGAAAGTTAAAGTACCAGTCCTCTTGTACTTAAGTCGGCATTGTGCCTTTTTTATTAAATTCGGAATCAATTTTTGTGTTTCATCGTCAATAAGAAGGTCCAAGGGATACAGTAAACCTGAAGTGAAGCATCCTACACTAAAACTGGACTCACAGCAGAGGTTCAAATCATAGAAAGTTAGAGTATCAGTCGCCTTGTACTTAAGTCGGCATTGTGCTTTTTGTATTGACTTCGGATGCAATTTCTGTGTTTCATCGTCAATATGAAGGTAAAAGGGATACAGTAAACCTGAAGTTAAGCATCGGAATCTAAAACTGGACTCACAGGAGGGGTTCAAATCATAGAAAGTTAGAGTATCAGTCCACTTGTACTTAAGTCGGCATTGTGCCTTTTTTATTAAATTCGGATGCAATATCTGTGTTTCATCGTCAATAAGAAGGTCCAAGGGATACAGTAAACCTGAAGTGAAGCATCGGAAACTTAAACTGGACTCACAGCAGAGGTTCAAATCATAGAAAGTTACAGTTTCAGTCCTCTTGTACTTAAGTCGGCATTGTGCCTTTTGTGTTAAATTCGGATGCAATTTCTGTGTTTCATCGTCTATAAGAAGGTCCAAGGGATACAGTAAACCTGATGTGAAGCATCGGAAACTAAAACTGGACTCACAGCAGAGGTTCAAATCATAGAAAGTTAGAGTTTTAGTCCACTTGTACTTAAGTCGGCATTGTGCCTTTTGTATTAATTTCGGATGCAATTTCTGTGTTTTTCATCGTCAATAAGAAGATCCAAGGGATATAGTAAACCTGAAGTGAAGCATCGGAAACTAAAACTGGACTCACAGTAGAGGTTCAAATCATAGAAAGTTAGAGTTTCAGTCCTCTTGTACTTAAGTCGGCATTGTGCCTTTTGTATTAAATTCGGATGCAATTTCTGTGTTTCATCGTCAATGAGAAAGTCCAAGGGATACAGTAAACCAGACGTTAAGCATCGGAATCTGAAACTGGACTCACAGGAGGGGTTCAAATCATAGAAAGTTAGAGTATTAGTCCTCTTGTTCTTATGTCGGCATTGTGCCTTTTGTATTAAATTCGGATCCAATTTCTGTGTTTCATCGTCAATAAGAAGGTCCCAGGGATACAGTAAACCTGAAGTTAAGCATCGGAATCTAAAACTGGTCTCACAGCAGTGGTTCAAATCATAGAAAGTTAGAGTTTCAGTACTCTTGTACTTAAGTCGGCATTGTGCCTTTTGTATTAAATTCGGATGCAATTTTTGTGTTTCATCGTCAATATGAAGGTCCAAGGGATACAGTAAACCTGAAGTTAAGCATCGGAATCTAAAACTGGACTCACATGAGGGGTTCAAATCATAGAAAGTTAAAGTACCAGTCCTCTTGTACTTAAGTCGGCATTGTGCCTTTTTTATTAATTTCGGATGCAATTTCTGTGTTTCATCGTCAATAAGAAGGTCCACGGGATACAGTAAACCTGAAGTGAAGCATCTTAAACTAAAACTGGACTCACAGCAGAGGTTCAAATCATAGAAAGTTAGAGTATCAGTCGCCTTGTACTTAAGTCGGCATTGTGCCTTTTGTATTGACTTCGGATGCAATTTCTGTGTTTCATCGTCAATAAGAAGGTCCAAGGGATACAGTAAACCTGAAGTTAAGCATCGGAATCTAATACTGGACTCACAGGAGGGGTTCAAATCATAGAAAGTTAGAGTATCAGTCCTCTTGTACTTAAGTTGGCATTGTGTCTTTTTTATTAAATTCGGAATCAATTTCTGTGTTTCATCGTTAATAAGAAGGTCCAAGGGATACAGTAAACCTGAAGTGAAGCATCGGAAACTAAAACTGGACTCACAGGAGGGGTTTAAATCATAGAAAGTTAGAGTATCAGTCCTCTTGTACTTATGTCGGCAATGTGCCTTTTTTATTAAATTCGGATGCAATTTCTGTGTTTCATCGTCATTAAGAAGGTCCAAGGGATACAGTGAACCTGAAGTGAAGCATCGGAAACTAAAACTGGACTCACAGGAGGGGTTCAAATCATAGAAAGTTAGAGTATCAATCCTCTTGTACTTAAGTCGTCATTGTGTCGTTTTTATTAAAATACGGATGCAATTTCTGTGTTTCATCGTCAATAAGAAGGTCCAAGGGATACAGTAAACCTGAAGTTAAGCATCGGAATCTAAAACTGGACTCACAGGAGGGGTTCAAATCATAGAAAGTTGGAGTATCAGTCCTCTTGTACTTAAGTTGGCATTGTGCCTTTTTTATTAAATTCGGATGCAATATCTGTGTTTCATCGTCAATAAGAAGGTATAAGGGATACAGTAAACCTGAAGTGAAGCATCGGAAACTAAAACTGGACTCACAGCAGAGGTTCAAATCATAGAAAGTTAGAGTATCAGTCCTCTTGTACTTAAGTCGGCATTGTGCCTTTTGTATTAAATTCGGATGCAATATTTGTGTTTCATCGTCAATAAGAAGGTTCAAGGGATACAGTAAACCTGAAGTGAAGCATCAGAAACTTAAACTGGACTCACAGCAGAGGTTCATATCATAGAAAGTTACAGTTTCAGTCCTCTTGTACTTAAGTCGGCATTGTGCCTTTTGTATTAAATTCGGATGCAATTTCTGTGTTTCATCGTCAATAAGAAGGTCCAAGGGATACAGTAAACCTGAAGTGAAGCATCGGAAACTAAAACTGGACTCACAGCAGAGGTTCAAATCATAGAAAGTTAGAGTTTCAGTCCTCTTGTACTTAAGTCGGCATTGTGCCTTTTGTATTAAATTCGGATGCAATTTCTGTGTTTCATCGTCAATAAGAAGATCCGAGGGATATAGTAAACCTGATGTGAAGCATCGGAAACTGAAACTGGACTCACAGCAGAGGTTCAAATCATAGAAAGTTAGAGTTTCAGTCCTCTTGTACTTAAGTCGGCATTGTGCCTTTTGTATTAAATTCGGATGCAATTTCTGTGTTTCATCGTCAATAAGAAGGTCCAAGGGATACAGTAAACCAGAAGTTAAGCATCGGAATCTGAAACTGGACTCACAGAAGGGGTTCAAATCATAGAAAGTTATAGTATTAGTCCTCTTGTGCTTAAGTCGGCATTGTGCCTTCTTTATTAATTTCGGATGCAATTTCTGTGATTCATCGTCAATAAGAAGGTCCAAGGGATACAGTAAACCTGAAGTTAAGCATCGGAATCTAAAACTGGACTCACAGGAGGGGTTCAAATCATAGAAAGTTAGAGCATCAGTCCTATTGTACTTTAGTCGGCATTGTGCCTTTTGTATCAAATTCGGATGCAATTTCTGTGTTTCATCGTCAATAAGAAGGTCCAAGGGATACAGTAAACCAGAAGTTAAGCATCGGAATCTGAAACTGGACTCACAGAAGGGGTTCAAATCATAGAAAGTTAGAGTATTAGTCCTCTTGTGCTTAAGTCGGCATTGTGCCTTTTTTTATTAAATTCGGATGCAATTTCTGTGTTTTTTATCGTCAATAAGATGGGCCAAGGGTTACAGTAAACCTGAAGTGAAACATCAGAAACTAAAGCTGGACTCACAGCAGAGGTTCAAATCATAGAAAGTTAGAGTATCAGTCCACTTGTACTTAAGTCCCCATTGTGCCTTTTGTACTAAATTCTGATGCAATTTCTGTGTTTCATCGTCAATAAGAAGGTCCAAGGGATACAGTAAACCTGAAGTGAAACATCGGAAACTTAAACTGGACTCACAGCAGAGGTTCAAATCATATAAAGTTAGAGTATCGGTCCTCTTGTACTTAAGTCGTCATGGTGTCGTTTTTATTAAATTCGGATGCAATTTCTGTGTTTCATCGTCAATATGAAGGTCCAAGGGTTACAGTAAACCTGAAGTTAAGCATCGGAATCTAAAACTGGACTCACAGGAGGGGTTCAAATCATAGAAAGTTGGAGTATCAGTCCTCTTGTACTTAAGTCGGCATTGTGCCTTTTTTATTAAATTCGGATGCGATATCTGTGTTTCATCGTCAATAAGAAGGTCCAAGGGATACAGTAAACCTGAATTGAAGCATCGGAAACTAAAACTGGACTCACAGCAGAGGTTCAAATCATAGAAATTAGAGTATCAGTCCTCTTGTACTTAAGTCGGCATTGTGACTTTTGTATTAAATTCGGATGCAATTTCTGTGTTTCATCGTCAATAAGAAGGTCCAAGGGATACAGTAAACCTGAAGTGAAGCATCGGAAACTTAAACTGGAGTCATAGCAGAGGTTCAAATCATAGAAAGTTACAGTTTCAGTCCTCTTGTACTTAAGTCGGCATTGTGCCTTTTGTATTAAATTCGGATGCAATTTCTGTGTTTCATCGTCAATAAGAAGGTCCAAGGGATACAGTAAACCTGAAGTGAAGCATCGGAAACCAAAACTGGACTCACAGCAGAGGTTCAAATCATAGAAAGTTAGAGTTTCAGTTCTCTTGTACTTATGTCGGCATTGTGCCTTTTGTATTAAATTTGGATGCAATATTTGTGTTTCATCGTCAATAAGGAGGTCCAAGGGATACAGAAAACCTGAAGTTAAGCATCGGAATCTAAAACTGGACTCACAGGAGGGGTTCAAATCATAGAAAGTTAAAGTACCAGTCCTGTTGTACTTAAGTCGGCATTGTGCCTTTTTTATTAATTTCGGATGCAATTTCTGTGTTTCATCGTCAATAAGAAGGTCCAAGGGATACAGTAAACCTGAAGTTAAGCACCGGCATCTAAAACTGGACTCACAGGAGGGGTTCAAATCATAGAAAGTTAGAGTATCAGTCCTCTTGTACTTAAGTTGGCATTGTGTCTTTTTTATTAAATTCGGAATCAATTTCTGTGTTTCATCGTCAATAAGAAGGTCCAAGGGATAAAGTAAACCTGAAGTGAAGCATCGGAAACTAAAACTTTACTCACAGGAGGGGTTCAAATCATAGAAAGTTAGAGTATCAGTCCTCTTGTACTTATGTCGGCAATGTGCCTTTTTTATTAAATTCGGATGCAATTTCTGTGTTTCATCGTCATTAAGAAGGTCCAAGGGATACAGTGAACCTGAAGTGAAGCATCGGAAACTAAAACTGGACTCACAGGAGGGGTTCAAATCATAGAAAGTTAGAGTATCAGTACTCTTGTACTTAAGTCGTCATTGTGTCGTTTTTATTAAAATACGGATGCAATTTCTGTGTTTCATAGTCAATAAGAAGGTCCAAGGGATACAGTAAACCTGAAGTTAAGCATCGGAATCTAAAACTGGACTCACAGGAGGGGTTCAAATCACAGAAAGTTGGAGTATCAGTCCTCTTGTACTTAAGTCGGCATTGTGCCTTTTTTATTATTTTCGGATGCAATATCTGTGTTTCATCGTCAATAAGGAGGTCCAAGGGATACAGTAAACCTGAAGTGAAGCATCAGAAACTTAAACTGGACTCACAGCAGAGGTTCATATCATAGAAAGTTACAGTTTCAGTCCTCTTGTACTTAAGTCGGCATTGTGCCTTTTTTATTAAATTCGAATGCAATTTCTGTTTTTCATCGTCCGTAAGAAGGTCCAAGGGATACAGTAAACCTGAAGTGAAGCATCGGAAACTAAAACTGGACTCACAGGATGGGTTCAAATCATAGAAAGTTAGAGTATCAGTCCTCTTGCACTTAGGTCGTCATTGTGTCGTTTTTATTAAAATCGGATGCAATTTCGGTGTTTCATCGTCAATAAGAAGTTCCAAGGGATACAGTAAACCTGAAGTGAGGCATCGGAAACTTAAACTGGACTCACAGCAGAGGTTCAAATCATTGAAAGTTACAGTTTCAGTCCTCTTGTACTTCAGTCGGCATTGTGCCTTTTGTATTAAATTCGGATGCAATTTCTGTGTTTCATCGTCAATAAGAAGGTCCAAGGGATACAGTAAACCTGAATTGAAGCATCGGAAACTAAAACTGGACTCACAGCAGAGGTTCAAATCATAGAAATTAGAGTATCAGTCCTCTTGTACTTAAGTCGGCATTGTGACTTTTGTATTAAATTCGGATGCAATTTCTGTGTTTCATCGTCAATAAGAAGGTCCAAGGGATACAGTAAACCTGAAGTGAAGCATCGGAAACTTAAACTGGACTCATAGCAGAGGTTCAAATCATAGAAAGTTACAGTTTCAGTCCTCTTGTACTTAAGTCGGCATTGTGCCTTTTGTATTAAATTCGGATGCAATTTTTGTGTTTCATCGTCAATAAGAAGGTCCAAGGGATACAGTAAACCTGAAGTGAAGCATCGGAAACCAAAACTGGACTCACAGCAGAGGTTCAAATCATAGAAAGTTAGAGTTTCAGTTCTCTTGTACTTATGTCGGCATTGTGCCTTTTGTATTAAATTCGGATGCAATATTTGTGTTTCATCGTCAATAAGGAGGTCCAAGGGATACAGAAAACCTGAAGTTAAGCATCGGAATCTAAAACTGGACTCACAGGAGGGGTTCAAATCATAGAAAGTTAAAGTACCAGTCCTGTTGTACTTAAGTCGGCATTGTGCCTTTTTTATTAATTTCGGATGCAATTTCTGTGTTTCATCGTCAATAAGAAGGTCCAAGGGATACAGTAAACCTGAAGTTAAGCACCGGCATCTAAAACTGGACTCACAGGAGGGCTTCAAATCATAGAAAGTTAGAGTATCAGTCCTCTTGTACTTAAGTTGGCATTGTGTCTTTTTTATTAAATTCGGAATCAATTTCTGTGTTTCATCGTCAATAAGAAGGTTCCACGGGATAAAGTAAACCTGAAGTGAAGCATCGGAAACTAAAACTGGACTCACAGGAGGGGTTCAAATCATAGAAAGTTAGAGTATCAGTCCTCTTGTACTTATGTCGGCAATGTGCCTTTTCTATTAAATTCGGATGCAATTTCTGTGTTTCATCGTCATTAAGAAGGTCCAAGGGATACAGTGAACCTGAAGTGAAGCATCGGAAACTAAAACTGGACTCACAGGAGGGGTTCAAATCATAGAAAGTTAGAGTATCAGTACTCTTGTACTTAAGTCGTCATTGTGTCGTTTTTATTAAAATACGGATGCAATTTCTGTGTTTCATAGTCAATAAGAAGGTCCAAGGGATACAGTAAACCTGAAGTTAAGCATCGGAATCTAAAACTGGACTCACAGGAGGGGTTCAAATCACAGAAAGTTGGAGTATCAGTCCTCTTGTACTTAAGTCGGCATTGTGCCTTTTTTATTATTTTCGGATGCAATATCTGTGTTTCATCGTCAATAAGGAGGTCCAAGGGATACAGTAAACCTGAAGTGAAGCATCAGAAACTTAAACTGGACTCACAGCAGAGGTTCATATCATAGAAAGTTACAGTTTCAGCCCTCTTGTACTTAAGTCGGCATTGTGCCTTTTGTATTAAATTCGGATGAAATTTCTGTGTTTCATCGTCAATAAGAAGGTCCAAGGGATACAGTAAACCTGAAGTGAAGCATCGGAAACTAAAACTGGACTCACAGCAGAGGTTCAAATCATAGAAAGTTAGAGTTTCAGTCCTCTTGTACTTAAGTCGGCATTGTGCCTTTTGTATTAAATTCGGATGCAATTTCTGTGTTTCATCGTCAATTAGAAAATCCGAGGGATATAGTAAACCTGAAGTGAAGCATCGGAAACTGAAACTGGACTCACAGCAGAGGTTCAAATCATAGAAAGTTAGAGTTTCAGTCCTCTTGTACTTAAGTCGGCATTGTGCCTTTTGTATTAAATTCGGATGCAATTTCTGTGTTTCATCGTCAATAAGAAGGTCCAAGGGATACAGTAAACCAGAAGTTAAGCATCGGAATCTGAAACTGGACTCACAGAAGGGGTTCAAATCATAGAAAGTTAGAGTATTAGTCCTCTTGTGCTTAAGTCGGCATTGTGCCTTTTTTATTAAATTCGGATGCAATATCTGTGTTTCATCGTCAATAAGAAGGTCCAAGGGATACAGTAAACCTGAAGTGAAGCATCGGAAACTAAAACTGGACTCACAGCAGAGGTTCAAATCATAGAAAGTTAGAGTATCAGTCCTCTTGTACTTAAGTCGGCATTGTGACTTTTGTATTAAATTCGGATGCAATTTCTGTGTTTCATCGTCAATAAGAAGGTCCAAGGCATACAGTAAACCTGAAGTGAAGCATCGGAAACTTAAACTGGACTCACAGCAGAGGTTCAAATCATAGAAAGTTACAGTTTCAGTCCTCTTGTACCTAAGTCGACATTGTGCCTTTTGTATTAAATTCGGATGCAATTTCTGTGTTTCATCGTCAATAAGAAGGTCCAAGGGATACAGTAAACCTGAAGTGAAGCATCGGAAATTAAAACTGGACTCACAGCAGAGGTTCAAATCTTAGAAAGTTAGAGTTTCAGTTCTCTTGTACTTATGTCGGCATTGTGCCTTTTGTATTAAATTCGGATGCAATATTTGTGTTTCATCGTCAATAAGGAGGTCCAAGGGATACAGAAAACCTGAAGTTAAGCATCGGAATCTAAAACTGGACTCACAGGAGGGGTTCAAATCATAGAAAGTTAAAGTACCAGTCCTGTTGTACTTAAGTCGGCATTGTGCCTTTTTTATTAATTTCGGATGCAATTTCTGTGTTTCATCGTCAATAAGAGGGTCCAAGGGATACAGTAAACCTGAAGTGAAGCATCGGAATCTAAAACTGGACTCACAGGAGAGGTTCAAATCATAGAAAGTTAGAAAATCAGTCCTTTGGTACTTAAGTCGGCATTGTGCCTTTTGTATTAAATTTGGATGCAATTTCTGTGTTTCATCGTCAATAAGAAGGTCCAAGGGATACAGTAAACCTGAAGTTAAGCATCGGAATCTAAAACTGGACTCACAGGAGGGGTTCAAATCATAGAAAGCTAGACTCTCAGTCCTCTTGTACTTAAGTCGGCATTGTGTCTTTTTTATTAAATTCGGATGCAATTTCTGTGTTTCATCGTCAATATGAAGGTCCAATGGATACAGTAAACCTGAAGTGAAGCATCGGAAACTAAAACTGGACTCACAGGAGGGGTTCAAATCATAGAAAGTTGGAGTATCAGTCCTCTTGCACTTAGGTCGTCATTGTGTCGTTTTTATTAAAATCGGATGCAATTTCTGTGTTTCATCGTCAATAAGAAGTTCCAAGGGATACAGTAAACCTGAAGTGAGGCATCGGAAACTTGAACTGGACTCACAGCAGAGGTTCAAATCATTGAAAGTTACAGTTTCAGTCCTCTTGTACTTCAGTCGGCATTGTGCCTTTTGTATTAAATTCGGATGCAATTTCTGTGTTTCATCGTCAATAAGAAGGTCCAAGGGATACAGTAAACCTGAAGTTAAGCATCGGAATCTAAAACTGGACTCACAGGAGAGGTTCAAATCATAGAAAGTAAGAGTATCAGTCCTCTTGTACTTAAGTCGTCATTGTGTCTTTTTTATTAAATTCGAATGCAATTTCTGTGTTTCATCTTCAATATGAAGGTCCAAGGGATACAGTAAACCTGTAGTGAAGCATCGGAAACTAAAACTGGACTCACATGAGGGGTTCAAATCGTAGAAAGTTAGAGTATCAATCCTCTTGTACTTAAGTCGGCATTGTGCCTTTTGTATTAAATTCGGATGCAATTTCTGTGTTTCATCGTCAATAAGAAGGTCCAAGGGATACAGTAAAAAGGAAGTGAAGCAACGGATTCTGAAACAGGACTCACAGGAGGGGTTCAAATCATAGAATGTTAGAGTATCAGTCCTCTTGTACTTAAGTCGGCATTGTGCCCTTTTTATTAAATTCGGATGCAATTTCTGTGTTTCATCGTCAATAAGATGGTCCAAGGGATACAGTAAACCTGAAGTGAAGCATCAGAAACTAAAACTGGACTCACAGCAGAGGTTCAAATCATAGAAAGTTAGAGTATCAGTCCTCTTGTACTTAAGTCGGCATTGTGCCTTTTGTATTAAATTCGGATGCAATTTCTGTGTTTCATCGTCAATAAGAAGGTCCAAGGGATACAGTAAACCTGAAGTGAAGCATCGGAAACTAAAACTGGACTCACAGCAGAGGTTCAAATCATTGAAAGTTAGAGTTTCAGTCCTCTTGTACTTAAGTCGGCATTGTGCCTTTTGTATTAAATTCGGATGCAATTTCTGTGTTTCATCGTCAATAAGAGGGTCCAAGGGATACAGTAAACCTGAAGTGAAGCATCGGAATCTAAAACTGGACTCACAGGAGAGGTTCAAATCATAGAAAGTTAGAAAATTAGTCCTTTGGTACTTAAGTCGGCATTGTGCCTTTTGTATTAAATTAGGATGCAATTTTTGTGTTTCATCGTCAATAAGAAGGTCCAAGGGATACAGTAAACCTGAAGTTAAGCATCGGAATCTAAAACTGGACTCACAGGAGGGGTTCAAATCATAGAAAGCTAGACTCTCAGTCCTCTTGTACTTAAGTCGGCATTGTGTCTATTTTATTAAATTCGGATGCAATTTCTGTGTTTCATCGTCAATATGAAGGTCCAATGGATACAGTAAACCTAAAGTGAAGCATCGGAAACTAAAACTGGACTCACAGGAGGGGTTCAAATCATAGAAAGTTGGAGTATCAGTCCTCTTGTACTTAAGTCGGCATTGTGCTTTTTGTATTAAATTCGGATGCAATTTCTGTGTTTCATCGTCAATAAGAAGGTCCAAGGGATACAGTAAACCTGAAGTGAAACATCGGAAACTTAAACTGGACTCACAGCAGAGGTTCAAATCATATAAAGTTAGAGTTTCAGTCCTCTTGTACTTAAGTCGGCATTGTGCCTTTTGTATTAAATTCGGATGCAATTTCTGTGTTTCATCGTCAATAGGAAGGTCCAAGGGATACAGTAAACCAGAAGTTAAGCATCCGAATCCAAAACTGGACTCACAGGAGGGTTCAAATCATAGAAAGTTAGAGTATCAGTCCTCTTGCACTTAGGTTGTCATTGTGTCGTTTTTATTAAAATCGGATGCAATTTCTGTGTTTCATCGACAATAAGAAGGTCCAAGGGATACAGTAAACCTGAAGTGAGGCATCGGAAACTTAAACTGGACTCACAGCAGAGGTTCAAATCATAGAAAGTTACAGTTTCAGTCCTCTTGTACTTCAGTCGGCATTGTGCCTTTTGTATTAATTTCGGATGCAATTTCTGTGTTTCATCGTCAATAAGAAGGTCCAAGGGATACAGTAAACCTGAAGTTAAGCATCGGAATCTAAAACTGGACTCACAAGAGGGGTTCAAATCATAGAAAGTTACAGTATCAGTCCTCTTGTACTTAAGTCGTCATTGTGTCTTTTTTATTAAATTCGAATGCAATTTCTGTGTTTCATCTTCAATATGAAGGTCCAAGGGATACAGTAAACCTGAAGTGAAGCATCGGAAACTAAAACTGGACTCACATGAGGGGTTCAAATCGCAGAAAGTTAGAGTATCAATCCTCTTGTACTTAAGTCGCCATTGTGCCTTTTGTATTAAATTCGGATGCAATTTCTGTGTTTCATCGTCAATAAGAAGGTCCAAGGGATACAGTAAAAAGGAAGTTAAGCAACGGATTCTGAAACAGGACTCACAGGAGGGGTTCAAATCATAGAATGTTAGAGTATCAGTCCTCTTGTACTTAAGTCGGCATTGTGCCCTTTTTATTAAATTCGGATGCAATTTCTGTGTTTCATCGTCAATAAGATGGTCCAAGGGATACAGTAAACCTGAAGTGAAGCATCAGAAACTAAAACTGGACTCACAGCAGAGAGTTCAAATCATAGAAAGTTAGAGTATCAGTCCTCTTGTACTTAAGTCGGCATTGTGCCTTTTGTATTAAATTCGGATGCAATTTCTGTGTTTCATCGTCAATAAGAAGGTCCAAGGGATACAGTAAACCTGAAGTGAAGCATCGGAAACTAAAACTGGACTCACAGCAGAGGTTCAAATCATTGAAAGTTAGAGTTTCAGTCCTCTTGTACTTAAGTCGGCATTGTGCCTTTTGTATTAAATTCGGATGCAATTTCTGTGTTTCATCGTCAATAGGAAGGTCCAAGGGATACAGCAAACCTGAAGTGAAGCATCGGAATCTAAAACTGGACTCACAGGAGAGGTTCAAATCATAGAAAGTTAGAATATCAGTCCTTTGGTACTAAAGTCGGCATTGTGCCTTTTGTATTAAATTAGGATGCAATTTCTGTGTTTCATCGTCAATACGAAGGTCCAAGGGATACAGTAAACCAGAAGTTAAGCATCCGAATCCAAAAGTGGAATCACAGGAGGGTTCAAATTATAGAAAGTTAGAGTATCAGGCCTCTTGTACTTAAGTCAGCGTTGTGCCTTTTTTATTAAATTCGAATGCAATTTCTGTTTTTCATCGTCCGTAAGAAGGTCCAAGGGATACAGTAAACCTGAAGTGAAGCATCGGAAACTAAAACGGGACTCACAGGATGGGTTCAAATCATAGAAAGTTAGAGTATCAGTCCTCTTGCACTTAAGTCGTCATTGTGTCGTTTTTATTCAATTCGGATGCAATTTCTGTGTTTCATCGTCAATAAGAAGGTCCAAGGGATACAGTAAACCTGAAGTGAAGCATCGGAAACATAAACTGGACTCACAGCAGAGGTTCAAATCATAGAAAGTTACAGTTTCAGTCCTCTTGTACTTCAGTCTGCATTGTGCCTTTTGTATTACATTCGGATGCGATTTCTGTGTTTCATCGTCAATAAGAAGGTCCAAGGGATATAGTAAACCTGAAGTGAAGCATCGGAAACTAAAACTGGACTCACAGCAGAGGTTCAAAGCATAGAAAGTTAGAGTTTCAGTCCTCTTGTACTTAAGTCGGCATTGTGCTTTTTTATTAAATTCGCATGCAATTTCTGTGTTTCATCGTCAGTAAGAAGGCCCAAGGGATACAGTAAACCTGAAGTGAAGCATCGGAAACTAAAACTGGACTCACAGGAGGGGTTCAAATCATAGAAAGTTAGAGTATAAGTCCTCTTGTACTTAAGTCGTCATTGTGTCGTTTTTATTAAATTCGGATGCAATATCTGTGTTTCATCGTCAATAAGAAGGTCCAAGGGATACAGTAAACCTGAAGTGAAGCATCGGAATCTAAAACTGGACACACATGAGGGGTTCAAATCATAGAAAGTTAAAGTACCAGTCCTCTTGTACTTAAGTCGGCATGTGCCTTTTTTATAATTTCGGATGCAATTTCTGTGTTTCATCGTCAATAAGAAGGTCCATGGGATACAGTAAACCTGAAGTGAAGCATCCTAAACTAAAACTGGACTCACAGCAGAGGTTCAAATCATAGAAAGTTAGAGTATCAGTCGCCTTGTACTTAAGTCGGCATTGTGCCTTTTGTATTGACTTCGGATGCAATTTCTGTGTTTCATCGTCAATAAGAAGGTCCAAGGGATACAGTAAACCTGAAGTTAAGCATCGGAATCTAAAACTGGACTCACAGGAGGGGTTCAAATCATAGAAAGTTAGAGTATCAGTCCTCTTGTACTTAAGTTGGCATTCTGTCTTTTTTATTAAATTCGGAATCAATTTTTGTGTTTCATCGTCAATAAGAAGGTCCAAGGGATACAGTAAACCTGAAGTGAAGCATCCTAAACTAAAACTGGACTCACAGCAGAGGTTCAAATCATAGAAAGTTAGAGTATCATTCGCCTTGTACTTAAGTCGGCATTGTGCTTTTTGTATTGACTTCGGATGCAATTTCTGTGTTTCATCGTCAATAAGAAGGTAAAAGGGATACAGTAAACCTGAAGTTAAGCATCGGAATCTAAAACTGGACTCACAGGAGGGGTTCAAATCATAGAAAGTTAGAGTATCAGTCCTCTTGTACTTAAGTCGGCATTGTGCCTTTTTTATTAAATTCGGATGCAATATCTGTGTTTCATCGTCAATAAGAAGGTCCAAGGGATACAGTAAACCTGAAGTGAAGCATCGGAAACTTAAACTGGACTCACAGCAGAGGTTCAAATCACAGAAAATTACAGTTTCAGTGCTCTTGTACTTAAGTCGGCATTGTGCCTTTTGTGTTAAATTCGGATGCAATTTCTGTGTTTCATCGTCAATAAGAAGGTCCAAGGGATACAGTAAACCTGATGTGAAGCATCGGAAACTAAAACTGGACTCACAGCAGAGGTTCAAATCATAGAAAGTTAGAGTTTTAGTCCACTTGTACTTAAGTCGGCATTGTGCCTTTTGTATTAATTTCGGATGCAATTTCTGTGTTTTTCATCGTCAATAAGAAGATCCAAGGGATATAGTAAACCTGAAGTGAAGCATCGGAAACTAAAACTGGACTCACAGTAGAGGTTCAAATCATAGAAAGTTAGAGTTTCAGTCCTCTTGTACTTAAGTCGGCATTGTGCCTTTTGTATTAAATTCGGATGCAATTTCTGTGTTTCATCGTCAATGAGAAAGTCCAAGGGATACAGTAAACCAGACGTTAAGCATCGGAATCTGAAACTGGACTCACAGGAGGGGTTCAAATCATAGAAAGTTAGAGTATTAGTCCTCTTGTTCTTAAGTCGGCATTGTGCCTTTTGTATTAAATTCGGATCCAATTTCTGTGTTTCATCGTCAATAAGAAGGTCCCAGGGATACAGTAAACCTGAAGTTAAGCATCGGAATCTAAAACTGGTCTCACAGCAGTGGTTCAAATCATAGAAAGTTAGAGTTTCAGTCCTCTTGTACTTAAGTCGGCATTGTGCCTTTTGTATTAAATTCGGATGCAATTTTGTGTTTCATCGTCAATATGAAGGTCCAAGGGATACAGTAAACCTGAAGTTAAGCATCGGAATCTAAACTGGACTCACATGAGGGGTTCAAATCATAGAAAGTTAAAGTACCAGTCCTCTTGTACTTAAGTCGGCATTGTGCCTTTTTTATTAATTTCGGATGCAATTTCTGTGTTTCATCGTCAATAAGAAGGTCCACGGGATACAGTAAACCTGAAGTGAAGCATCTTAAACAAAAACTGGACTCACAGCAGAGGTTCAAATCATAGAAAGTTAGAGTATCAGTCGCCTTGTACTTAAGTCGGCATTGTGCCTTTTGTATTGACTTCGGATGCAATTTCTGTGTTTCATCGTCAATAAGAAGGTCCAAGGGATACAGTAAACCTGAAGTTAAGCATCGGAATCTAATACTGGACTCACAGGAGGGGTTCAAATCATAGAAAGTTAGAGTATCAGTCCTCTTGCACTTAAGTTGGCATTGTGTCTTTTTTATTAAATTCGGAATCAATTTCTGTGTTTCATCGTTAATAAGAAGGTCCAAGGGATACAGTAAACCTGAAGTGAAGCATCGGAAACTAAAACTGGACTCACAGGAGGGGTTTAAATCATAGAAAGTTAGAGTATCAGTCCTCTTGTACTTATGTCGGCAATGTGCCTTTTTTATTAAATTCGGATGCAATTTCTGTGTTTCATCGTCATTAAGAAGGTCCAAGGGATACAGTGAACCTGAAGTGAAGCATCGGAAACTAAAACTGGACTCACAGGAGGGGTTCAAATCATAGAAAGTTAGAGTATCAATCCTCTTGTACTTAAGTTGGCATTCTGTCTTTTTTATTAAATTCGGAATCAATTTTTGTGTTTCATCGTCAATAAGAAGGTCCAAGGGATACAGTAAACCTGAAGTGAAGCATCCTAAACTAAAACTGGACTCACAGCAGAGGTTCAAATCATAGAAAGTTAGAGTATCATTCGCCTTGTACTTAAGTCGGCATGTGCTTTTTGTATTGACTTCGGATGCAATTTCTGTGTTTCATCGTCAATAAGAAGGTAAAAGGGATACAGTAAACCTGAAGTTAAGCATCGGAATCTAAAACTGGACTCACAGGAGGGGTTCAAATCATAGAAAGTTAGAGTATCAGTCCTCTTGTACTTAAGTCGGCATTGTGCCTTTTTTATTAAATTCGGATGCAATATCTGTGTTTCATCGTCAATAAGAAGGTCCAAGGGATACAGTAAACCTGAAGTGAAGCATCGGAAACTTAAACTGGACTCACAGCAGAGGTTCAAATCATAGAAAATTACAGTTTCAGTGCTCTTGTACTTAAGTCGGCATTGTGCCTTTTGTGTTAAATTCGGATGCAATTTCTGTGTTTCATCGTCAATAAGAAGGTCCAAGGGATACAGTAAACCTGATGTGAAGCATCGGAAACTAAAACTGGACTCACAGCAGAGGTTCAAATCATAGAAAGTTAGAGTTTTAGTCCACTTGTACTTAAGTCGGCA